>NC_056739.1:316834458-316985361 GCF_019279795.1 Protopterus annectens
GGTTAGGTTATTCTGATGTGGCTGTTGTTGCTGTGTTGGAGAAGTTGCCCACAGCTTAGATACCCAGTATTACTACTCCTAGACCTTGACCACATTTGTTGGCTCCACTGATTTAGAATCCTACTTGCCCTTTTGACAACAGTCTTCAGGAACACACTAAACAGAGACACAGGGCTGGCAGTTTTTCTTCAAAAAAGGAATGCTTTAGGTTCTTCTTGGTCAGCTTCGGATTCTTCCCTTAGGAGTCTTACCCTGTTGATTATGAGCAGATGAACTCTGCATTTATGAAAGGTCTGCTTCAATAACATCATCAACGCTCCCTCACTACCTAAGGCAGCTTGAAAAGACACTCCTCTTTCCTTCCTTCACTGCTGTTCCTTCTCTGGCCCCCAGTTTGGCCCCAGTAAATGTTACTGCTACTTCGGTATTACAGAATACTCCTTTGTCCATGCCTTAGTGGCTGTTTTTGCATCATCCTTTGTTTTAGCATCAGGCCCACTAGGGCAGAAGATTTTGAGATCTGTTTGGCAACAACCTCGACCGAATGGTTTCATGACTACTGTTGGTGTTGATGGCTGTGACAATGTCATTGATGGATTGAACACCACGGTTGACTTTGGCTCCATAATGGTCCAGTGTCCTTGCTAGGTTTGGTACTGCTTTGGCTCACTGGAGCCCGCATGTTGCATGCTAGGTGTTTGAAGCTCAGATGTCCATGACATTTTGATGCATGGGTAATTGCTATTTGTTTTCCCCCTGCAGTTATAGGATCCATTGATTCTGCCTTATGACACTGGTGAGGTAGGGACCTTCAGCTGTACTTAATTGTTGCCCCTGAGGGACGGAGGACTTTTAAGATTTACAATGCAGACATCTTGGGGCACAGTCTTCCAATGACAGTTCTGATGACTGTCCTCCCAGTACCCCAGGAAGAGGCAGTGCAAAAGGTAATACCTGGATTCACATTCTGAGTCACCTTCCCCAGGTCCAGATTCTGATGCAGGGGATGTTCCCCCCAAGTCCCCTCCAGAGGTTGCCACTTGTATTGAGGTACTGGAAATGATGCCAGAGAGGCCCATTCCTCCCACTTTCCTGGAAAAAAAATTATGCAGTAGTCCTACAAGTCCTCACCTTTAATGGCCTGGGTAGTTTTGCCTCCGGGGCAAGTTAGTAGATAGTGTGCAACAAAGCTTGGAAGGAGCCTGATGCTACTGAATCAATTCTTTGGAAACCTGATGGTGCTGTGGACATCCTAAATAGACAACACTGGAGTAAGGGTCCTCTTGTGGCTTTAATAGTTGTCTCTGCTGCCATTCATGAGGCTGCTCAGACTGTCCATCACCATAATAGAGAATCTAGGATAATAGGCTAAGGAAGCATGTTTATGCATCAGGGACATTTCTTCATTATAGATCTGAACTGTATGGCTCGTATGGCTTGGTTTAGAAAGAACTGGTGAAAGTATTCAGAGACACTGTGAAACTGCCTATGGTTGGTCTAAGGCCCTAACTAGATACATAGAGGGTGACCATTTCCTTTGTAGCCTTCACTCACTATACATCTGATTTATAATGCTTCGAGTGGTGGGCTCAGGCCTTGCCATGAGGTGACAGGCCTGGTTGCATCTGAAAGATTTTATGGCATTTATCAGTGATTCTTTTGGCTCCTCTTTAAGCAGAAGGTGAGAGGAAGACTGCTGCAGTATAAGCAGGATGAACAGACACAGCTATTGGGGTCAAGTTTTCAGCATTGAATGATCCTCTCAAAGGAACAAAAAGGGTGCAAAAACTTGTGGTTTCACATGTTCCAGTAGTTCCAGGGTATGCAGCAGTATGAAGGGAGTTACCCCAAGGTAGAGGGGAATTCCAGTCAAGTTGCCACCCCAGAAGTAGAGGTGATACAAACCTTCAGGGATTTAGAGGAGCCTATTGAGGATTTAGGCAACATGATTCCTGAACAATTCCATGACTGTCCCACTTTGTAGACACTTGGTGGGGTTGTTTCCTTAACTTCATTGTGTTGCTGGCCATTATGTCAGATGGGTGGATTGGAAATATATCCTGAGGCTATTTTTCATTTTTAGAGGTGCCCCAGAGCTTGCCCTCTCATCCTCCTGAAGAGCTTTCCCATGAAAGTGGGATACCTATAAAGGAAGTCTAATTTCTCCTTCAAAAAAGAACCATCCAAGAGGTCCCACCAGAACAGAAAGAGTTTGAATTTTACTCCAAGTTTTTCTTGGTGCCCAGAAAAATGTAGGACCTCAGACCTGTTTTTGACCCATTAATTCAGTGAAATAAATATTTGAAAAGGAGCTGTCCTGGGTGGTTAGGGTGCACTCCATCCTTCCTTCTTTGCAGGCAGGGGGACTTGATGTGCTTCCAAGGTGAATACGTACACATTAAAATAGTAAAATTGTTGAGGGGGTTCCTGCATTTCCAGGTGGTAGCCACCATTTATCAGTTCAGAGCCCTGCCATTTATTCTTACTAAAGCCCTTTAGGAGTTTACTAAATGTATGGCCTAAGTCACAACTTACACCTGACTTTTAGATGTAAAGGTCTTATCCCCCAATGCCAACAGCTGTCTCATAGTTCCCTGACTATGGAATTACTGGTTATAGCAAAGCAGTACTTACCACGGCTGTGCATGTCCTTGAGTATCAGTCATGTTCACAAAATTCCAGCCGTCAACAACTCAGTCCATTCTGTTCATTGGATGCCGTTTAGATATGCTAGATCAGTGAGCAATTGCCCTCTTGAAATGATTATTTCCATAATCAAGGAAGAAGTTCAAAGCCTCACCCCCCCCCCTCCAATAATCTGAGTTTTTGCAGTCTTATGGGTGCTGGGGCTCATGTCCACTGCTATTCAAATATTTCTATTTGCTAGATTAAGCATAAGGAGTCTACAGTAGGGATTTAGAGTACACAAAACCTTCAACGTATGATGACTAAGGTTAAGCTGTCCAATGCATGCATAAAGAGTCAGTTATGATGGGCAAGTACCCCAAAGTTTTTGAGGTCTCCTTTTGTTTGCCCTTCCACAGCTGCCACAGTGATTGTGGGTGCATCCATTTGGGTGAGGGTGGGCGTTATCAAAACAAGTCTCTCATAAACAGACTTGAAATGAGAATGGTCATCCTAGTGTTGCAGGCATTTCAGGATCTGTTCCACTCAGAGTATAATTACCATACACATGGACAGTATGGCAAGTAATATGCTACTTAGACAGAGGAACACAATTTTACTTCATTTACAGAGAAGCCATGAGGGCATAGGAAAGAGTTTTAAATTCCTAATGCTTTCCTTTAGAAGTGCAGATACTGGGGACATCCACAATGATAGTGGACAAATTGAGCAGACAAACTGCTTTCTTATGAATGGTTTCTCAAAATCTGTTCAGTGGTAAGGCAGACCATGCTGCAATCTTTACTTCACCATTCAACACCAAATGCAAAGACTTTTTCAATGTTTCTTTTTAAGGACGGGCCTCAAGAGATGAATTCGCCCATGATTGGCCCCCAAGTCTCCGTTATGCTTTTCTACCCTCTTCTGTCATAAACATGTTCCTCCAGAAAACCACAGCATGCCAAGAAAAGGTCATTCTTCTGGCCCTGATAGGTATGGTTTCCCACTGTTTGTCATCATCTAAGGAGAAGACCTCTTCCTACCATAGCACCCAAGTCTGCTGCTTCATCCTTCCTGGTTGCCTCGCACAGATAGTTCCCTTCATCTGACTTCATGGTTACTCCACTTCCAGTAATGGCCAGGGGTGGAACTATCCTTTTCACAAAGAGGTAGCCTTTTTGATCTTTGCCTCTCAAACATCTGTTCAGAAGATATACACAGGCAAGTGGAAAAAGTTTACCTTGTGGGCCACAAATAAAAGTATTCACCACAGGTCTCTTTCTCTTTTGGCTTGTGTATTTCAAGAAGGTGGTAGCTATTTTATGATTTAAGTTCATTTTAAAAGCTATTTCATGCCTTCATTCTGGGTATTCATAATCTTACCTAGCATTGCACAAGATATGCAAGACCTTTTTGAGGGGAAAAAAAAAAAAAAAAAAAAAGCTGTAGACCCCTTTGGTTAAACCAGTTCTGTCATGAGATTTAAATTTTCTTCTAGAGAATGTAATGAAGCTTCCATTTGAACTAGCTGATTCTATTAATTTAACATTTGTAACATGAAAATAGCACTTCTAATTGCCATTACTTCCATGAGAATGGTGTCCGAGCTTCATGCATTCTGACATTCCATCCAGACTGGATTACCCTCAGAACTAACCCTGATTTTATGCCTAAAGTGTCTACACAGACCAACTTGAGCCAGTCTGTCAACCTGATAGTATTCTCCTAAGTTTGCAAATAAATAAGGGGGGGTACTGTTCGATAGTTTGGATACACGCAAGCAACTTTGTTGTTAATTAAATAATTGTATTAAATATGATACTTAGAAACTTTTCTCCTCGGGCCACCACAGAAAAAGGGCACCTGTGCCCAGTCAGACTTTGCTGGTAAACAAATATCGATAACTAAAATTATACAAAGAAGTTTAGGCATGATGAACAGTTATTTCTTTTCCTCAGCAAAGGAAGGCCAGAAGGTGGCTACACTTCCAATGCCTGTGTTTGATTATATGTTTCATTGCTTTACCTCGGAAGGAAAGATCACGATTACCAGACTGAGGGCACACACGGTCGGATTACTTGAGCTGCCTTTCTTCATAGTGTACCTTTGGAAGATACTGCAGCAACTGCTGCATGATCAACCTTGCATACTTTTACTCTGAATATGCTTTCATGGTATATTTTCTTCGGTTGTGATTCTCATTCTTGCTGGAGTAAGCTTCTCTCATTAGTTATGGACTCTGTCCTTATGTTCGTGTCCAGACAGGACCAGATCAATTGTGTAAGTTATGGACTTGACAGAATGATACATTTGTTTGATCTCTGTCTGGACACTACCACACACACCTCAACCCCCTCCTAAAAAAAGAGAGTGAGAGAGAAATTTATTCCAGGGAACCTGTAAGATCACAGAGTTCAATTCTCCTCTAGATATTTTGTCATAGTGCGCATATGTATTCTGGGTAATGTTATGTTAATCTGTCTAGAATAGCTTCTCAGGGCAAGGGAAGAAACTCAAGCTTATGTGGAGATTGTTTCCAGAAGAAAGATGTGCCAAAGTGACCAGTCTTTATGTTGTCCAGGTAGAGAACAGACAAGTCTGTCGTTTTGGTAGTACATAACTTTCATATTTCCTCACTTATACGAATAGAATAGAGTAATCGGATTTCTTTTGTAATCTAATGCTGAACTACGTATATCTAAAAAAAAAAAAAAAAAAATCTTGCACAGAATGTAGAGTAAACTGACTTTATTGTAATCCTAGTGGAAACTGTACAGTGGCCGTTTCTCTCATTGTTTCCAAGTTAAAGAAGTAAATCAGTGATACATTTTTTAGTTAGAATCATTTGCTACATCATTGAATGTAAACTATTGGAATGTGTTTTCAGAAAACTAACATTCCATAAATTCCCGGGCAGCTGTCCCATCACTATTAGTGAGCCAAGTGTACGTCCTGAAGACTGGACAGCAGTAGTTCCTAAAGACGCATGCTTAGTCTGCCAGTTAATATTTTCTTTCATTTAAACGAACATAGAAGGTGAAAACAAAGTATTGAAGTAGTGAGAGTGGCTGTCAAATGGTAGTTGCTTCCTAATGGTCCAGTTAAGAACTGCTGCTTCACTAAAGTCTGTCCAAATTTACCTGTTTGCCTTTGGATTAAAGAACTAGGTGTGCAAAAAACATTTGCAGAACTTTCTTTAACAAACCATTAAACAAAATTATGCATCCCCCTGAAACTGCACAAATGACAGTTGTTACTGGTTCATGAATGCACACGCATTAATACATTCTTGCAAATAAGCCAGGCTTTACTTGCTGTAGACGTGATTCACCCTTGTTTGGGATAGTCATTATAGCATAAGAGTTGAGTCTAGTTATGTTCTGAAATTTTCAGCTTGGCAAGCACCCTAATGTACTTGCTTTAAGGGGATGTACCAAATTGTACCAAATAAGTGGAAACATCAGCAAAAATTTGATGTCAGATGCCTATAGGAACCAACCAGAAATACTTTGACTAAATGCAGAAGTAAATGTAGAAAGATATTGACAAACCTCCCTTTAAGAAGGTGTCCTAGTAGCTATATCACTGTCTCCTGGAGAGAGAGAAATGCTTTAGCGTAACAGGATACAAGTGCACCCTGATGCACTGGTCTTTTGAAGAGTTGGAATTTTCTTCACCTGTATAGACTGGCTCCTGCGTTTTAACTAAGTCATTCAGTCCCTCTAAATGCGACATGCTGTTAACTGCAGTGGCATCATGGATTCCTTTAGGGAGACTCTGCTATTATTTAAGCTACATCCGAAATATCTCCTCAACTCTTAAAAGCATTTTCCCTTCTGTTTCCTCATTCAGTCACTAAAATAGGAAAAGTGGATGCCTGTGGATAGTGGTTGATGGCACTGAGGAGAAAAGAAAATCTAGATGCAGTGAACAAATAGGGAAGGCACTGTTTCAGGTGAGTCCATTTATGTACCTTGTTCAGTTTGCATGAATCTTTTTGCATATGTTGCAAAGTTGACCAAGGCAAGAAGAATTCTGCACTTTGTGAGAATCTGGTAATCTGTTCTGTAGATGTGCCAATTACAAAAAATTCTCAAGAAGATATTATTCTATTCACTTAACATAGAAAAAGCAAACATTTTTCTCACCTGGATGGTGGAAACCATAATCTCACATGAAGTGTGTGTGTGTTCATTTGTCGAAATGAGTTTGTTTTACTTTGAAGCAAGTTAACGTTGGTGACAGTGTTGTTATTTATTAGTTCTTACTATCTTTATCAGAACTGACTGATACTTGACAGTTTTGTACATTGTTTTTAATAACCAGTCTGCAAAAATAAAATGTAATTAACAGACCTGTATTCCTGTGGGAAAGAAAAACCTTTCGGATACCTGGAAAGTGTTGAGTAAACCATACAAATTGCCTTTATTAAGAGATTAGTTTTGGATGGAGGAGAGAACAAGGGTTCATATATCTGGAATTTAATGAGTAAGCTGCAGAAATGGCAGCTGTTACCAGCAGACAGTGGATTGCTGTCATTCTTGTCCTTAGAGGGGCTATTCTACCTCCTCTAATTGCCACCTTCGTCCTTTTACTACTGGCAAAATTTGACATACAAACCAAGAGGCATTCTTTTTCTCCATTGGTGGAAAAGGAGATCATGGTTTCTGGTCTTTTCTGTCCTTGATAAGTCAGGGTGTGGTTGGTCTGTCCTTAGAGTGAAGCTTGGCTCCACCTCAGCAGCAGGCTTCACCATTAGAAGCCTTGGTACCACTGATCTTCAGCTGAGGTGGCAGAGGTCCTTGATGCTGTAAGGAAATCCTCTGCTTTGACTAATTTACCAGACCAAATAAAAAGGATTCATGATTGAGGCTGCTAATCTGCTCATAGGTACCTTTCTGATTTTGCGTATTCATTATTTCACCTGGAATCCTCATGTTTTGGCTCTTTCATAGTTATTTAACCATGACTGTTCATGTGTTGGTTCTTTTAACCTTTGCTAATGTGGGTGTAGAATAGGACCTTCAATGAATAAAAGTTCATTACGCAGTTTCTCTGAGGAACTTGTGAACTTCATCTTTTTAAAACTCCTCCTTTTTGTGGTACTTAGACACGCATGAATGGCAAAATTGTCATCTGCCTTTTGAGCCATGTGGCTCAGCTGACCTAAAATTTGTCTTGGGCCAGTCCATGTCCTAGTAGGCACACAGGTTCTGGTTATTTTTCTGCGGTATAAGCAGGAACGTGTAATGAGCTGTAATTACTGTCACGAACACTGCATTTTCCTTTGAACATTACTCTTTTTCTGCTGCAGGTAGTTTCAGCACTGTCGCTGGTCCATTCTTTTCAACTTCTATCTCCTCCTGAAGTGCAGAATAGAGGACAATATATCTTCGATTCACTTGAATATTTAGACAGACAGATGTTTTGTCTCTGACTGTCTAGATTTAGGTATATAAACCATGTTAGTCTTTCACTCTGGAGAAAAGGCTTCCCTAATGTGTAGCAGATCCCCACACCAAATAGCTTGTGAACCACATTTTGTTCTGTTGCCAGAAAGAAGACTGACCTTTGACTTAAGTTTTCAAGAATCTCCTCTTCAAAAGGGGCCGTGACCTAAAGTAAATGATTTCAGGTTGTGTGTATGACAGGGATTTGTGGAGTGGCCACTTTGTAATTGTTAAATCTTTAGCAAGGGCTGTAGCCTGAATGTGAAATGTAGAGGCAGCGCTTTCTTTGGAATGGTGGTTCTGCAGTGCATACTGTCATGAGTCCCTCTTTGTCCTTGTTCATCTCTATTGACTTCTTGGTCCTGCTGCTTGATATTCTTACCAATTCTTAACCCCCCCCCCCCCCCCCCCATAGAGAGCCACCTCAAATTGGATATTACAGTTTGCCATTTGAAAGAACTGTGTGATATATGTGTTTTCCTTGGGGTAGTTTCTGTTTCTTAATTATTTAGTCTGTTACTTAGAGGATTTATTTTATTTCCACACTGGGTGGATAGTTCTTGGTTTGCAGGTAGTCACAGATGATAGATCATCAGTGCACACTTAGGGTTTTAACTCTTCAAATCTCTGGTGTCTAATATTGCCGTGGTCAGAGCAGTTAGTGTGCAACTTCCTGTCATGTTAAGATATGTTGCACAGCAGAGTGTAGTGTGTTTTTCCGCAATTAATGTTGGTCTGTGAGTTAACTCTGGTTGAGACATTTTCCTTTGCTGGGTTGAACGTTAATCAGATAATGGCAGGAAGAAGAGTTGTAACATGACTCAGCATTCTGAGTAGTGAATAGTGCATGACCGGTATTGACCATCTCACTGGTTGCTGTTATGACATCTAAGAATTTTTCCAATATTGAAATTAACAAGGAGGAAAGTACAGCAAAAACCAGCTTCCTGCTTTGTTTTACAGTTGTCACATTTTCTATTTTTCTGCAATTAAAAAATCCACTTGTTTAAATGATTTCCATCTCTTTTTAACTGAATTTTTTTCTGTTGTATTTATAGTCCTAGTTTCAACTGGTAATGAGTTTTTTTTTTTTTTTTTTTTAATCCTTCCTCTTCTCCATGCCTGTTCCTTTCATTACTTAACTAACGTTTTGTTTGCCTAGTGGGGGCCAATAAGTGTACCTTGATCTACGATTTGCAGTCTTTCCACTTGTGTAGGAAACCTTGGCTGCGTAGGGGCTCTTTAGTGCACAGGCAGTCTCATCAGCACGAATTGCTGAAGGTACTGGGTTCAAGTCTCATTCAAAGTTCTACACCGTCCTTTTATATTCCATTATTTTAAGTGTCTGTGTGTTTGTGTGCACGTTGACCTTAAAACAAGCAGCATGCTAGTGATCCCTGGCTGAAGAGAAAATGGCTTTAAGGGATTACTCGCAGCATAGTTGATTAGAGGCTCATTGATGATCCAGAGGCAGTGATGTCTGCATATAATGCTCAGGGTCCTGGTGTAAAGTCTCATTTAGTGACATAAACATAAGTATTCCACGATTCCTTCCCTAGTCACCGAGGGTGTTAATAGTCTGTTGACTGCATACTGATCTGATGTGGTATGCTCAGGGTCCTGGTGTAAAGTCTCATTTAGTGACATAAACATAAGTATTCCACGATTCCTTCCCTAGTCACCGAGGGTGTTAATAGTCTGTTGACTGCATACTGATCTGATGTGGTATTTTCTCTCCCTCTCTCTCTCTCTCTCTCTCTCTCTTTTTTTTTTTTTTTGCTGCTTAGCCCTTCTGAGGAGGGCTGATGCATGGATGCTGTATTGTGTGCAACTGCTGATTCTACCAAACTTCAGTGCAAGTATCCTTCGTTTCACATGATGAATGTTCATGGAATGCAATCTTGAAGATCTTGCTTGAGAATATATATGAACTGTGTACTGAATAATCTGATTTAATTACCAAATGCTTTTTTACATGTGTTTTGGCTTTTCTGAATGAATGTATTATGGAGAAACCACCTGCTTGCAACTTTGATCAAAACATTTTTTTTAAATGTTTTCCTCAGTTCATATAATGATATTGTTTCTTTTTCATGTTTCCTCAGTTGTTCATATGATGTCTTTTTCACGTTTAGTATTTCCACATAAGTGGTGGAATATGTGGATGAAATTGCAGCATTCAGTGACATCACTGTGAAGCAGATGAGTATGTGCTGTGCTTTCAGGATGCCATTTGAAACAGTTGCCTTTAAAAGTAACAATGTACATCAGAGGCTATGCTTCTTTAGCCAGAGAGATAGGATTTTGTTTTTCTTTTTCTAACCTGAAAGACTGGATATGTACTGACATCTGAATACATGTCTGTCTGCCTACTGTTACTTCCTCTTTTTGTATTTCCATCTGTCTTAGACCTGTGGCATGGGATACCCTTTCTGAACTGTGGTAAAAACGTTTACCGTTGTCGCTGATAGATGGAATGCACAGATGTTACTTTCTTTTGCCTCATTTGGCCATACGAATATTAGCAACAAAAGTTGGAGGGTAACCACATTGCTTTTGGGTTACCTTGATGGGAGCATAAGATCCTAAGTTATAAAGATGACTTGTGATGTATCACTGGAGTAAGGACTGGTGGCCAGTGCTTAGAATATGATGACCAGCAGCAGTAAGCAGTACAGGTTTTTGATCGAGACAGTTTTTAATGGACATGCAGACATTATTCTTTTCCCTTTTTTTGTAGGCCATGCTATATTGTAATTTTTGCAGTCTAATGATTCCTTCTGTGTGTTGACCCTTTCTATGTGGGTAATGTGCTCAGTGGTTAGTGTTTCGACATTAGTGGTAATAGGTAGGAACAATTAAATAGTATCTGGGTATCTAAATTACTTTTTCAGTGAACCTCTGTCAGCTGAGCCCAGTTATGTGAATTGCGGTCTCTTGATCAGTTTCACAACTTATCCCTGAAGATTTTTGTCATCTGAATTAGTTATACTAAATAACATGAAGCTCCCTGCAAGTGTGTGTGTGTGTGTGTGTGTGTGTGTGTGTGTGTGTGTGTGTGTGTGTGTGTGTGTGTGTGTGTGTGTGTGTGTGTGCGTTCCTGCATGTGTGTGTGTGCGTTCCTGCATGTGTGTGTGTGCGTTCCTGCATGTGTGTGTGTGCGTTCCTGCATGTGTGTGTGTGCGTTCCTGCGTGTGTGTGTGCGTTCCTGCGTATGTGTGTGTGTGTGTGCGCGTTCCTGCCTGTGTGCGTGCTCCTGTGTGTGTGCTCCTGTGTGTGTTCGTTGCAGTATTCCCAAGATGTTCAACGCGTTTCACTGTTGCAGTCATTACAGTTGGGTTATCCTGCTGGCAGGCTACCTGCAGAAGGCCCGAGTTCAAAAGTCTAAGTCCGGCGTCATTTGCTGTCGCCTCCTCGCTGAGGTCAGTGCGCCAGGGGGTATAAAAGATGCAGCCAACGGCATTTTCTTCAGTTTTTCTTGCCCAGATGTCAGGTGCCCCTAAAAAGGTAGGCTAAATTATGCCAATAAGCATGCATACACAAAATAACAACTTTTCCTTCATCTACAAGCAAATACACCACATAGGTTGTATAGAATAGAAAAGTACAGATAAGTCCCAGCAAGGAAAAGGGGGATGGTGGGAGGGTAGGGAGGCGCACTGATGTCAGGGAGGAGGCGACAGCAACTGACGCCGGACCTAGACTTTGGAACTCGGGCCGACTGCGGGTAGCCTGCCAGCAGGATAACCCAGTTGTAATGACTGCAACAGTGAATACACTCTAACAACATTTATGGTAGGTACACAAATGTACTTTCAGCACTTAGTTTTGGGATTCCTGAATGAAGGTAGCAAGAGTGTCTGGCTCAACTTCCAGACCTCTTCCTTTCCCTTGAAGTTCTCTGTGGCTTTCTCATACCACTGCACAAGGATATTGTTGATGTAAGGTGTGCCTAAATGCCCTCTTCAGAGTTTTCTTTATGTGTAGTTTCATGAACTGCATTTTGGATAGCATTGCCAGTCATCAGTTGGCCTTCTTTCAGAAGCCATACAAGTACCCCATAGGGATTTTTCCTTTTTCTTGATACTAACAGTAGTAGCTAAAGTCTGATCATGATTCTAAATCTGGTACTGCTATTTTAATGAATGCTAACTGCATAGCTTGAGAGAGGCAGACTCCCTATAAGGACTTCAATTATTTGTTCTTGCTTTGGCCCAGAGCACAAAGTGCATTACTTTCTGTATTGTCCTAGATGTTCATTGTGCATACAGCTGCAGTCATAACAGATGGGTTCTCCTGCTGTGAGGCGGGTCCTCGGTCGGCCGAATTCCAAAGTCTAGGTCCGGCATCGGTTGTCGTTGCTTCTTCCCTGATGTCAGTGCGACAGGGGTATAAAAGAACCAGCCGACGCCATTTTCTTCAGTCTTTCTTGCCGCGCGGTGCCCGAAGCAGAAGCAGTTCGCAAGTGCCGGTCGGCCAGCTCCTGAGATTACGAAAAATTTGGAAACCAAAGTCTTCTTAAAAGCTAAGTACCCCGTTGGGGAAACTTTTCTTGCCTCAGACCGATGTCAGACAAAGTTAATAATTGTATTTCTTGTGGGAAGCAAATACCGCATAAGGATTTCCATTCCCTCTGTATACCTTGTTTAGGCCCAGACCACGACGTCTGTCTGTCGCTTTTGTGCTACATTCAACAAACGCACTATTAAGCGTCGGGCGGAGTTCGCCCAGCATTTTTTTGGGAAAGCATTTAACTATACTATGTCGTCGGATACTCCGACTCTATCAACACCATGCCAAAGCCGACTACACGTGGTCCGGTTCTCAGCAAGGCGCCTACGCAGCCCCTGATTACCGACTACACATCTTTGGTGGTGTCTCCTGTACCCGAGGTCGCAGGCTCCTCGACCCACACCCCGACTACAGATACCGAAGCCACTCTTGGCGTTGAAACACAGAATGTGGACAGGTCCACCTCCACTCAAGGTGTCTTCAGACCTTCCTCTTCTTTCTCCATCAAGGCTTTCACCAAGTCTAAAGCAACCATGCACCCTAAGAGACCAGCTACAGAGGGCCCATCTCTAGGCCCCATGCCTAAGAAACAGATGCTTAAAATGGCTGAGGATTTAATTACTCTAATCAGAGGTTCTCAGCCACCTCCGGACAAAAGGCCCAGAGTGGAGGAAGATTCCCCCTCCTCTGATCAAGGCTCCATTATTTCAGAACACTCTGATGATCAGGAACAGTCTTACTCCCCTTTTGAAGACTCTGATGCAGAGGAGTCTATTCCTTCTGTATCCCCCCCCGAGGATTACTCATTTGGGGAAACTTTGCATACCTTAAGGGAACACTTCCACTGGGAAGGCCAGGATTATTCAGATTCCAAGAAAAGGCTCAGGGAATTTCTTTTCTTACCCCAGCACAGGCCTCTGGCTATACCTCCTGTCTTGGACATCCTAGATGATGTTTACTCGGAGGCCTGCCTTAACCCGGACTCTCTACCTCCAGCTCCAGTTAAGCCTGACAGGTACTACAGGGTTCCTGACTCACCAATTTCTCTACAAAAGCCATGCTGCTGACCTAGAAACCATCTCACAGGGGCCCAAGGGAGTTAAGGCCTCCATTGCCAAAAATCCATTGCCTTCCGAGAGAGATTCCAGATCCTTAGAAAGGTGGGGAAAAAAAGGTATATACCTCGACTACCTTATCCATGAGGGCCTTAAACTGTCAGTTTCATGTGCTAAAATACCAACAGTTTCTGTTATCTCAATTGAAAAGTAAAATGTCACAATCTGAACAACCAGACTTGAAGGAGTTGCAGGATTTGATGCATAGTGCAGAACAAGTGGGTAAACATATCTTACAATGTGGTTTTGATGCTCTAGAGGCCTCATGTAGAGCTGCTGTTACAGGCTCAGTCATACGTAGGCATGCCTGGCTCAAGGAACAAGCCTTGCCTGATCATGTCAAAGCTAAGTTACTAGACGCCCCTCTTCAAAAGGATGTACTATTTGGGGCAAATGCTGAGGAAGTATTATGGAAAATGGAGGAAAAGGCTAAATCAATGCAAACTGTGAAAGAATTTCTGCAGGTTCAACCCCCACGTTTTAGTAGAAATTGGCCTTCCAAAAACTGGTCCTTCCCTGCCACAGACAGACCCCAAAGAGGCAGATACAGGCGCCCGAGGGGCAGAGGGCAATCACAAGGATCGTACAGAGGCAGACAATGGCAAGCTCCTACACAAAATAGGTGGTGAGGACAACTCGCAATCTTTCAGAAAGCAAACCCACTGACTTTCCCCTTTGCATGCCAACCAGTTCTCAAATGGCAGCCCCCTTAGGAGGAAAGCTGGCACTATTCTCAAAAAATTGGCATGTTGTCACAAAGGACAAATGGATCCTGGACATTATAAACAGAGGCTACAAATTCCATTTTCATACCCTTCCAAAAATGAGAGGCATGCCAAACCTGCCACACAATCAAAGGGCAGAGGCACAAAAGCAAATTTCAGATCTTATAAACATGAAAGCTATTCAAGAGATACCTACACACGAACAAGGTCAAGGTTTTTATTCCAGGCTATTTCTGGTGCCAAGGAAGGGAAAAGATTGGAGACCTATTTTGGATCTTTCCATCCTAAACACATTCCTACTCTTCAAGATGCTCACTCTACAGCAACTTCTTCCCATGCTGGGCAAGGAGTCTTGGCTGGTAACATTGGACCTCAAGGAGGCATACCTGCATGTCCCAATCAGACAAAATTGCAGAAGATACCTCAGATTTCTTGCAGGTTCAACCCATTATCAATTCTCTGCATTGCCCTTTGGCTTATCTACTGTGCCCAGAGTATTCACGAAATGCCTGGCATCAGTAATTGCCTACTGCAGACTTCAAGGGATACAAATATACCCTTATTTGGACGACTGCCTGATCCAAGCGGACAGCAAGCACATTCTTCTGAAACATCTGACTTATGTAATAATGTTATTAAACTCTCTGTGATACACAGTCAACAAAGAGAAATCAAGGCTAGTACCCTCTCGGAAGATAATTTTCCTGGGTGCCAATTTGGACACAAACACCCAGATGGCCTACCTCACGCCAGAGAAGCAGAGGCAACTAATTCAATATTTCAGAACACTGGCAAATTGCACCAGGCTGACTGCAAGGAAAATCCTGCAGGCTCTGGGATTCATGGCATCTTGCATCTTACTAATCCCATGTGCAAAGCTGCATATGAGAACTACAGTGGTACCTAAAAAACATATGGTCTCAACACAGCCACAGTTTGGAAACAATAATGCCACTAATTCCATGTCTGCAAAAGGAATTTCTGTGGTGGGCTCAAGCATGTCAATCAAACACAGGTCTTCCATTCAGCAAGCCTCAAGCAAATCAAGTCATCACAACAGACGCCTCGGACTACGCCTGGTGGGTGCACATGACAGACCGGTGCATTCAGGGCAAATGGTCCCAAAAAGAAAAGCACCTTCACATCAATCAAAAAGAAATGCTAGCAGTAATAAATGCTATTATAGCTTTCAAGGACCTTCTACAACCAGGTCAACTATTGATAAGAATGGACAACACCACAGTTATGTGGTGCATAAACAAGCAGGGAGGAACACATACTTATCCCCTATGCAAACTGGCCATGTCACTTTGGAACATGGCCATGTACTTACAAATGGAACTACAAGCACAGTACTTGCCAGGCAAGGAAAACACGCTGGCAGACAACCTAAGCAGGAATATGACAGATCCACATGAATGGAAGTTGCATCCAAAAGTTTTTACAGAAATAATCCAAGAATGGGGAAGGCCAGACATAGATCTCTTTGCCTCCCACAAAAATCATCAATTGACAAAATTCTGCTCAAGGATCTTCCATCCAAAGGCCTGGAGAGTGGACGCTCTCTCTTTCAGTTGGACATCAATGACAGTTAATGCCTTCCCGCCTCTTCCTCTGCTGCCCAAAGTCCTATTGAAGACCAGAGCAGACAGACCAAAGATGATCCTCATTGCTCAGGACTGACCAAGGCAACACTGGTACCCACTCCTGAGGAGCCTGACGCATTCCCCACCATGGACCCTGCCTCTAATGCCTCCTCTTCTGACTCAGCACAACTTCAGAACTCTTCACAGTCAGCTAAAAACACTCAATCTAGCCGCATGGAAGATTCCTTAGCATCACAGCAGGCCGTACTCTCCAAGGAGGTGCAGGATGTCATTTTGGAGGCCAGAAGGCCATCAACTAGAAAAGCTTACTCCGCAAAATGGAAACGTTTTTGTGTCTGGAATGAGAAAAAGGGCCAGAACCCTGGAAAACTAAATTTACCTCAAATACTACAATATTTGGCCTAACTGCTAAGCAGTGGCCTTTCGTTCTCCTCCATCAAAATCCATGCCTCAACCATTTCTGCAGAATACAACACTGATTCACCTTTATTCTCTCACCCTCTATTAAGACAGTTCCTCAGAGGGGCTAAGAATTTAAGATCTCCAAGGAAACAACCAATACCTGCTTGGGATCTTAATTTCATTCTGGAAAAACTGACTTTGCCTCCTTTTGAGCCAGTTGCCTCATCAGATTAGCAATATTTATCCTGGAAAACAGCTTTCCTTCTGGCTATCACTTCAGCTCGTTGAGTTTCAGAACTACAGGCTCTCATGGCTGTCCAGCCTTTTATCAGCTTCCATCAGGACAGAGTTTCCTTACGAACCAACCCGTCCTTCATGCCTAAAGTGGTATCCAGGGTAGCTTTAAATCAGGCCATACATTTACCTACTTTTTATCCTAATCCTCAAAACAAAGGGGAGAGATTACTACATTCCTTGGACATCCACAGACAACTGCGTTACTATTTGGACAGAACAAAACCTTTCAGAAAATCAGAACAGCTCTTTGTGGCCTATGCGGTAGGAGCTCAAGGAAAGCCAATTTCCAAACAGACGATCTCAAAATGGATAGCCCACTGCATACGCTTTTGCTATTCCTTTCATGGCAAAACTGTACCTACAGGCATTAGAACTCATTCCACCAGGGCCACAGCCACCTCGGCAGCCTTCCTCAGAGGAGTTCCTACCAAGGATATTTTGGAAGCAGCCACTTGGAGTTCTATGCATACCTTCTCCAAGCACTACAACCTACCATTATACTCCAGATCTAGAGCAGGCTTTGCCACTGCAGTCTTGCAGAGCATTTTGGCCCTTCCTAGTTCCACCTAGTGCCTACCACCCCTTTCTTAGCTTTGGGATTCTACCCATCTGTTATGACTGCAGCTGTATGCACGATGAACATAGTACAGTTTCGTACCTACCATAAATGTAGATGTTCAAGTGCTAATACAGCTGCAGTCCAGGTTTCCCTCCCTCCTTCCTCTCTAGGGGTATTCTTTTATGGTGTATTTGCTTGCAACTACTGTTTTTTGATTATATTGCATTGCATTATTACATAATTTTATGTATTGCCTTCCATCTGGGGCAAGTAAAACTGAAGAAAATGGCGTCTGCTGGTTCTTCTATACCCCTGTCGCACTGATGTTAGGGAAGAAGCGACTACAACCGACGCCGGACCTAGACTTTGGAATTCGGCCGACCGAGGACCCGCCTGACGGCAGGAGAACCCATCTGTTATGACTGCAGCTGTATTAGCACTCGAACATCTACATTTATGGTAGGTACAAAACTGTACTTTTCACCCTGTGGACATTTCTAAAAAAATAGATGGCCTACAGTTAACAAAAAAAAAATAGTGCATACCTGGTTCTCTGAGCTGCTGTGGACTCCAACAAGGTCTGCAGGAGCATCCAACTGAAAAATAAACATTCTGAGAAATGACATGGGGAGTAGCATTGGAGCTAGAGGATGTCTCAAATGATGACTCTGATCTTCCCAAGTCCAGCGATTTGCAGGTATGATGAGGTACTTTTACAGGGTCTAAATGAGTTTATTTTGGCTGAGGCATCTGGTGCTATTGCTTTGTGGGTCACTGTGTCTTCAGCTTCTTGCAGGTCCTCCTGGACCAGCTACTTTGCAACATCTTACAGTACAGGGCCCCATTGGTGTTGGAGGCTCGCATTCTTATTACCAAAGGGGGAGGGTGGTATCTCCTGGTTATTACCAAAGGGGAGGGTGGTATCTCCTGGTTATTTGTCCGTGAAGTTTATGCAGACCAAATTAAGGTCTTGATCTTCTACTTTATGACCTGTGGACTGCATGGCAGTTGTATCTTAATCCATGAGGCACAAAGCACTGAAGAACAAACTGGTGCAAGCCAGTTGGTCTTGATTGGGCAGTTCTTCCTCTTCATCTTCCTTCCAGTTTTCTACCAACCAATTTGTTCATTCAACTCAGGATTTCATGTCCTTTTTGAAATCTAAAGAACCAGTACTAGAACTACCAGAGGTGTATAGGCCCCCTTCTAAAAAGAGAAGGGGATTCTTATCCCCATGATTCTGAAGCAATTAGACTGCTGCATATGCATCGTACACTAAGAACACTTTATCTTATGCTTCTTACCCAAAGTGTTTCTTCTTTAGGGTTACTGCTTCAAAAATGAAGGATGAGTTTTAATGACATGCTCAGAGATACTCAAGAGGCCCATCTCTGGCAGAAGGCTTCCATGGGCCTTCTGAGCCTAGAGTATGTGTTATTCTTCCAGTTATGCATGTCCTGGAAAGTGTATTCATCAATGCATCTATGGATCCAGATTCTTTCTCCTCTGCTGTTAGGAAACCTGCCCACTTTTTTATTTATATCCTTCATTAATTTTAGTAGTGAGGTTATACAGCAACAGTTACTACAACTAAGAATTGCGAGTTAAGTAGCACATGAATCCTATGTAATTCTAAGTGTATGGAACAAAAGATCTACAGATATGTCTAACCATTACTTCCCGTCCACTGCACCCACAAGGAAAAGGGGAAAATGTGGAAAAAATATCAGATTTTAATTTGTCTAATAAACCATTACTGGCCAGGAAAACTGACTTGGTGAGAAAAAAAAATTACTTATTTGTATTACCTTATCAAAGTGGAACCAGGAGATCAGTTCTGATATTATTTTGCAGGATTTACAGTTGTTATAGAATAGATGCAGATTATATTTCAAGTCATTTAGAAATAGAGTAATCCTATAGAAATAGATTTATTAGCAGTTATTTTGTCATGGCTAATGTGCTTTAAATGAACTGGCTATGCCTGTGGTAGCCCTGCCCAAAAATTCCATCTTGGTGGGGAAAAGCGTTTAAGGTTTAACCAAAACCATTAATGACAAATTCAACCTGTCATTATCTTATAAAATGTGAATTTTATTTAACTTTCCTCGCTTTTGATTTAAAGCAGCAAAGACTTTTGTCATAGCCAGTTTGGTGACAAAATACTGTCCTTTGGAGTCCAGAAATTCTGTCCGATTAATGTCATTCAGATTTTCAGAGACAACCTCTTTAATTTTCTTGTTTTACAAGCAGCAGCAAAATGGCACAGTCTCTTGTGTCTCTTGCATGTCTTGGCACTTGCAGCACACTTCTCTGGCTTATTATTTTAATGGCCACCTCTCATGCATTTGTCAGGTTAATTTTCCGTCTGCTGCTTGAACATTCATTTAGTCTGACTAGAATCATGCCTTTTATGTTACTGGCCATAAACTTTGCTTTTTACTTCACACACTTTACTTGTATTTAAATTAGCATTTTACCTTTTTATAAATTTCCATTTTTTTTTTTTTTTTTAATGGATTAACTATATCAGTTAGTCCAGTTACACTCCTGTTTGTTGTTTCTGCCATTAAAGTCAAAGTTTTTTGCCATTTCACAAAGTTGCTTTACAGGTGCTTCATATTCACCCTTTACTTGTACATGTATGGAAATATGCTCTCTTACGTGTAATATTCCTTTTTGGCAAACAGTGCTTATGGAGTTTACTAATTACGGACTCATGTAACACTCTGGCTCTCTGTAAATGCAAAAGAACTGCGTATGACATCATCATCGTCACGTGGCATACAGACACATACTTATGGGTTTAATCTGCTGCTTTGTCTATTTTTTTTTTTTTGCCATACAGAATCTTATGCATCACTTCTTTCAGTCAGGCAAACAAAAGGGTTTTAAGGAGTCGGTCTGCTTTAAGTGGGTTTAACATTGTCATGGCAAAAGAAATTTAGTATTTTTGACCCGAACTGTTTAATTTTGGTTGAATGAGGACAAGGACTTTGTGAGGTAAAAACAATGTTTTTCAGTTAGAAAAAAATGTATTTGAGAGTTTTGGATCACTTGAGGTAATGTTTGGGAACTGCATTGGCATAATGCGGTTCTCCTGTTGAGAAGATCCCAGTTCTGACATCCTGTCAAGTCAGAATGTCAGGATTCAGT
Source organism: Protopterus annectens (assembly GCF_019279795.1). Taxonomy (NCBI): domain Eukaryota; kingdom Metazoa; phylum Chordata; order Ceratodontiformes; family Protopteridae; genus Protopterus; species Protopterus annectens. The sequence continues at coordinate 316,854,907 of NC_056739.1, forward strand.
AATAGTTTCAGCAAACTGGCAAGTTTTGTTACAAAAGGCATGGCAGCTCAGCATAAATATTAATACTTCAACATGTCACAAACAACTGATTTCTCTATAGCGTTTGCAATGCATTATGGTTTGGTACCTCCTAAAAGTGCTATGCCATATATATTAGTCTTTTAAAGAGCAATAACTGTATATGCCTGTACACGATATATACAAGCGCTGTAGCACCTTTGTACTACTAATCACCTCAGTTGAACTGTGGAGACGGAGAGCTTTGTTCCTAGGTATGGATGACTAGCTGATGTCATTTTCATAGTGGATGAATCTTTGGCACAGTTACTAAATGTCTTGAGTATGTGATTGGTTCATATTGAGTCCAAGGTTTTTGACCCCAGGCAGAAAGTAAGCTTTGGTGTATTCACTATGTCCCAGAAAGTCACAGATTTCTGCTAAGAGTTTCCTTTAGATCTGATAACCACATTCACTATTCTAACCCATCTTACTTGCTTTAATTTGTTGACACCAGTAGAGTCTAATCAATTTATGACCAGTTACCTGGTAGTTTATTTAGTTTTGTTTTCGCCATGGATTCAGACTCTGTGTGTGTGTGTGTGTGTGTGTGTGTGTGTGTATATGTATGTATATATATATATGTATATATATATATATATATATATATACACACACACACACACACACACACACACACTTATTTATTTATTTATTTTATTTTATTTTATTTTATTTTACATTTGTTAACCGGGAAATTCTGACTGGACCAGGTCCATTTTCAGCGGAGGCCCGGGGAGAAAAGCTCCAACATCAAGTTATACAAATACAGTACATCCAGCATAATACATAAAACAGGTTACATCATGTATGCTGAACATAGTAATATAACAAGAAATTAATAAAACACTCCAGGTAAAAGAAGATATAGAACATAGGTAAAAAGACAATGTCAGTTATACATTGGTAAGAGAAGAAAATATATCAAGTAAGATTCTACAGTTGAAAGTATCCTTTCAGATGACCAAGTCTACAAGGGGATCAGAGATCCAGCATGTGATCAGAGAGGAGTTTGGGGAGTTAATACTAGTATGGGTAGGGTTATGTGATACAAGGGCATAACCAGGTACTAAGAAGGTGCGATTTGAGGGAATTTTAAATATGGATGTGGAGGGGGCAGTGGACATGGATAGGGGAAGAGAGTTCCAATTTCTGGCAACAGTGTGGGAGTAGTGCTTTCCCTGCATTATTGTTAGCCTTGGTGATTGAGAGGAGAGATTTCTCACTGGATCTTGGGTACAGGTTTGCAGTATAGATAGTAAGTAGGTTGGATAACGAGAGTTTTTTTTCAGGATATTTGAGAATATTGTAGGCTGTGCCCAGCTGGTGATAGTTAAGTAGCTGTGGTAGCTCAAGCCATTTCAGTTCTTTTAGTGCAGCACAGTGATGGGTTCTATAGGTTGAGTTAGTAGCAAACTTGGCTATTTTATTGTAGCATGATTCTAGTTCGTCTAGGTCACATTGTCTGATTTGGGTAAAGATTGATGCTGCGTATAATAGAGTTGAGAGGAGGTGGCTTTGTGCAAGAGTGACTCTTGCTTTTTGTGAGATAAAGGACTTATGCCTGTATAGGGAGCCTAGTTTTTTGTGTACTAGTTTTATGGTATGCGAGATGTGAACATCAAAGTGGAGATTGTCTATTTCAATGCCCAGAAGTTTGGTGTGGTTAGAAGGGGAGATGGTGGTGCCGTCCTTAGATGTTATGGTAAAGGAGAGTTTTTTTTTTATCTATTAGGGTAAATAGTAGCAGTTTTGTCTTTTTGGAATTTAGAATTAGTTGGATACCAGATATTCATTTTTCTACTGAGATAAAGGTATCTTGAGTGAGTGTATGTATGGTGGTGGGAGATGAGGCGGAGCAGATCAGGGTTGAATCATCTGCATGTTGTATGAGTGTGGCATGTTGTGTAGAGCATTTGAGATTATTTGTGAAAATAGAGAACAATAGCGGACCCAGTATAGAGCCCTGTGAGACTCCTATGGTGGTTGGACGTTGTGTAGACAGAGTTCCCGTGCATGCATGCATGCTTGTTGTGGCTAGGTATCTTTCATTACTTGGACCTTTTGATTCAAATGATGGGGGTAACCACACCAGAACAAAGCTCTGTAAGGATTCACGTTTTTAATTTGCATATCAGTGTGCTATAGATATGTGCAGCAGTGCAAATACATTGAAATTATTTCAAATTCCTGTAATATTGGACTAAACAGTGACGAGACCAGGGAACATTTGTAGTCTTATGTCTAGGACAAATAAGAAGGGCAGTTTTATTGGATTTATTGAAAATGGTCAAAATTTGTACACCCATGCTAGCTGGGTCATTTTCTATACAGCATCTTCCGCACACTGGACGATTCCTTACATCAAATCCAACCTAGGATCATTTGAAAGAAAGAATTAATAGATAAGGTAGTAACATTTTCTTTTTTGAAGAGTATCAGAACTTATTTGCCATTTCCAGAAATTCTGTGCTTCTCATTTACTGTGCTCAAAGGCCAGGAGCTGGAATTTTCTGTCTTTATCTCTGAGAAGATTAATCAGTTTCAGCAAATCGTTGTCCTCTGGGGCTAGGTGGAAAAGTTCCTGCTGTGTCTGGTTCATAGCACAAGACTGATTTGCCCTGCCCCATAAGTTCCTACTTTCTTAACTGCACATACTTTTTCTGCGGTGGAATGTGCTGATGCATGACAAAGGTTTCCTGGTGCACTGAATCTTCCTGCCAGGCTTATTGGTTTTCTTCATTGCATGCTACCCTGTCTTATTACAGAACGTGACGACTTTCTGTTAGCTAACAGAAAGCCAGTGACAATAGTTGCAGTTTAAAGAATAGGAAGGATTTGCCATCTGCCTTTTTCCTTTTCTTTTTTCTTTTTCTTTTTTAATGGCTTTACCCAGTTCTCCTTTCCTGTCTTGAGCTTTATTATAATGCCAGTATAGGTTATTTTGGCACTTTCTATCTTGGATGAACTCTAGTTGGGAACTTGGAATCCTGTTGCTCTTGTGTTCACACTCCAGCTCTGAACCAGGTGTAGTGTAATATTAAAACTTCTTGTACTGCTCCATTTTGAACCAAACTAGATTTCTAGCATATACAATTTCTCAGTTTTTTTTTGTAATAACTTCAGTTTGTTGAATATTTAAACTTTAGACTTTGTGGTCAGTTCTTTAGTATTTGACGTTTTTGTGCACATCCTTCTTCCTGAAATCGTGTCAGAGTTAGACGTTGTCGACTTACCTTTGTGTCTTTATGTCTCACAATCATGGGAAGCAGAGATTTTATGGAGCATTAAAACTGTATATAGCTAGGATTGCTTATTTTATGCAGTTAGGAGTTTACTTTGCTTAAGGCCAAGCAGCGAGTCAGTGACTGAACCACCTTAGGATGATTATGTTTTTACTTCAGGGGGACCTCTTACAAGAACCTGTGGGCCTCGCTGCATTTAGGAGCACATTTATTTATACATGCACAAGTTCACAGCTGTGGATGGTTATTTTTTAAACGGGAAATATTCAGTCAGCCTGTAACAAAAGGCTTCTGATGTGGGAACAGAAAGAGAACAGTTTTTAGTTCTTAAATCTTTTCGTCTATTGAAGAATAGTAAGATGAATCTCTTTGATTTCTTCAGCTGTGGAATAATGATAACTTATTTTCTGCATTTTTACTTTTGACTGCAGTTTCCTTTTGATGTACCAGATTCATTTGCCTATAGGACATAAAGAAACAATAAGATTAACTTATGTGTACTGATGGAAGACTTCTTAAATGCTCTCAACCTCTTAGAGAAAGAAATCTGGATAAATCCATAAATAATGGGGGGGGACAAAGGCACAGAAATGGGGACATTTTTTAAATATTATTCTTAAACTTATTTGATAGAGTATCAGATTTTGATTTAGAATGAATTTTCTGACTGGTATGAAGTCTGAATCTCAAATGCCAGTCCTTATTTTCTGAACTTCATTCCTCAATGTCTTGACAATGATTTGCCAGAAAACCACAATTTTGTGATTAACAGGCTAAAAATATGAGGCGGAAATCTGGACATTCTGTGAAAATCTGTACAGCTGAGGATATGTGTTTAAAGGCTTGTTGTAAGGAACTGTATACGTATTGGGTTGCCTTTAAATGCCAGATCACTCACACTTTCTCTCTCTCACACACTCACACTCACACTCACACTCACACTCACACTCACACTCACACTCACACTCACACTCACACTCACACTCACACACAGCCAGACCATCCCAGTCTACTAACCCATTTATAAAATACTTGAACATTTTATGACTGAACAGTGGTTTGTTCCACAAGGTTTTACTCTGAACCTGTTAAAAATGAACTGTTGCTGAGAAAATGGATTTAGCCAGCTCTCTTGTTTTATTATTTCCTTACGAGTATGTGAACAAGGGATGGGACTTTTATAGTCTCTGATAGCAATGAGAAATGCACTCTCCTGACTTCCAGGGCACTTCACGGAGAGTCTGCAGTCCTTGCTGGCCTCTAGTAGTTTGCTCTTGCATTAGGAGTGAGATAGTGTTTGATGTAGTGCCTAAAGAGTTTGCTTCTTTGACATGGAAGTTTAAAGGATGGCTGGATTTTTCCACAATGTGACTGTGGCTATTTTTATAGTATTTTATGTAGGGCTCTCCTCAGAGTCAAAAAACTCACTTTTGGTATACCAACTGATTCTCGCTGGATGATTCTGTATGCATACCTCTCTCTCACTTGCCATGCTTAACTGCAAATGAGTGCATGTTTCTTTTGTTGGATGTTTGAGAGGCAACCAGAAATTATACTAGTGAAAATGGTCATCTTTTGGAAGGTAATATGAATATGTATTCAACTTCTTTGTGTGCAGATTTTTCTCAGGTGCACAGTAGAAGAGGAACGGGAAGACTAAGCCAAGTGAGTGTTCCTGCTATCCCTGGTACCAGGAATGCACTGCTTGTGAATATTTTGATTAAGTATGTCATCTTAAAAGTTTTGTCATGAGTCTTTCAGGTGCCCAAACGTAGCCCTATTTGCCTATTGCTTAGAACTTTGATACTAGACATTTGGAAAGGCTTGTTCTGGTTTTGGGAATTACCAAGCCTTAACCTCCTCTCTTGCTGTATGGTAGCTGTAAGAGTGCCACAGTGTTTACTTGGCAAACAAAGGGGTAATCAAGTTTGATTTTTGGTTGGGATGCCTTTTGTGTTGAGTCTATATGTCCTCCCTGTGTCTGCTTGTTTTTTCCCCCGATGCTCTGCTTTTTTCCCCGGATTCTGAACTCTTGCAGTAGGTGGATTGGGGATTCTAAGTTGTCTGTAGGTGTGAGTGCATGCATATGTGGTTCAAAAGATAGACCTGGTGACCTCCTTCAATTTCTCTCCTTTACCTTATAAATTCCATGGGGTCACTGTAAGAGTTGGTTGCAGCTTGTGACAACAAGAGATGTGGATGAATATGGAAGCTTTTTCAGACATTATAGGATCGCAAGGCAAAACGGCTAGAGAAGTAACAAAGGTAGAAGATAATGCTATTACCCAAGTAGAGGCGAAGGAGTTGCGGTCTGCAGATTAATCTGTACTGCGTGAGCGATTGTCATTTCTGTGCTGGCATTTCTAAATGCCAGTACAAAAATGAATGTTGTTGGGCATAAAGCTCTTGCTTCAGCTTTTTTTGCTCCTCAAGTTGAGGAGACACATAAACAGATGACTTGGCATTCCTTAGGTGAGGAGTGCTAGATTGGGGGTGAGCAGACCATTTTTTCCCCTTTGCTCCTCAACTTGAGGCTAGATTGGGCAGCAGCAATGGATGCTAGATGAGCAAGCTATGTCTCTGCATGTTACATACATACATTCTTCAAGAGTTTTAAGTTTTTAGTTTCATACAAATGACAGTGCTGCGGTAGCATTGTTGCCTCTCAGATGTTGCCCGTTCGATTATCAGTCAGAGCATCTTGTATGTGGCGACATGCATGAATGGGCGTTCCTTCGTTGAAGGTTGTGCGTTAGGCCCGGAAAGCCAGCACGTATCTACTGCCAGTCATTAGCGGACCGGAGTTCCGCTGTGGCGACCCCTAACCGGGAAAAGCAGGAGGACACAAACAAACAAATGATGGTTGCAATTTTTAAACTAATGATTTTAGGCAGGAAATCCTACCTAATTATGAAGCAAGTAAAGCAAGCATGGTTTCTGTCCAATTATGTCTAAAATATTTCTGGGAAACTGGTCGCCACCCTTTTGTAAGTTACCATGGTTCTGTCTCTAAAGCATTTGCATCAGTAATGTGAAACCTTGTCCCCTTGTTTTTTCAGGTTTGTTTTTCTCCTTCCAGTATGAAACTTTCATATAGCAGGATAAGTGCATCATTGGATATTAGTCGTATCTGCTCTGCTGTGTGCTCTGTGACACAGTACTGCAACCCTGCCAGAGGCCAGTATGGCATCTCCTGCCCACACATCCAAAACTACTGATCCTACCAACATGGTTGTGAAGGGAGGAACCAAAGCTCATCATCACTGAGGGACCAGAGGGCATACCTCAAGTCCTGGTTGGAGAAGAGGTGCCTTGATCTTTGAGTTCTGCCCGGACTTGGATCCACCACCTTTTATAAAAGCAGACATCACTCCTTAGTAGAAGAAACAAAAGACTAATGGTGTGTCTCCATCTTGGATGTCTCAAGAAAAAGAATGAGGGGAATTTTCACAGGACCTACACAGTCTGTTTTGTGTCTCAGGCTTCCTTCCTTTTTTTCTTTTTATCTCTTACATCTCTTCCCTAGAAGAGACAACATAAATCCCATTCTGAGGAGGAAGAATCTGATTCTGATGGGCACACAGTAGCATATTCTTCTCATATTCATTTCCCAGGGCAATTGGCTTCAGATGATGATGAAGACAAGTTATCCCCTGACTGTCCTGTTGAGGAAATATCCTTTGGGAAAACCATCACATAAATGATGCAGCATTTTGAATGGGAATCCAGATAAGTTTCTGCTGTGCGCAAATATTACAATTTGCTAGGGTTACGGACTCCAACACCACCACCTCTTCCTCCAGTTTTGGAGATTTTGTTTTGTCTTTGCATCCACTTCTTTGCCTTACTTTCAGCCCCCAGCCCTAAAAGGCCTGTTAGGTTTTGCAAAGTGCCAGAGTATCTAAAATTCCTTTATAAAAATCCTTTGGCAGACCCCTCTGTGTTTTCCGTCTCCATAAGCTAGCCTTCCAGACTGTTATTTCCTGCTAATGTTTTCCTTTTAAAATTTCCCAATGATAGCTTTTTAAATAAGAACACCACTTAAATGATGCTGTTTAACAAGTAGTTCGGGCCAGTGCTAAAAATGTATAGTCTGAGATGACTGTTTCAGTGACCTGCTGGGTACTGTGCATTGCCACATTATTCCTGTGCAGTCTGTGACTCTCTCACTTTCATTAGAAATGCAGTGGAATAGACGTCAAATCCATACATTGCAATGATATGTGATGTATGCAGTTGCTCCCCTCACCATCTTTGTTTTAAAATGAAATGCAATAATCTGAATGTTTTTAAACATTTAAAAAAAAAAAAAAAAAGTAAATCTTACCCAAAGGCTGATGTCACCAGTTAGTATTAAGTGTAAGTTAAGTGACTGATGCTTTTAATTTATGAAGCAGGGTTAGATGACCATACATGGAAAAGAGTTGGAAATAGTGGACACACCAAAAAATGGTTAATTTTATCAGTGCCTTTCCACAGCGACTGATGGTTTTCAGAAATGTGGAGCACTAATGTGTGTTGGCTTACAATGATCGTTTGAGGCTGAGGTTAGACGACACTTTAAGGACTTGATTACTATGCTATGAACCTTTTGATTTTAAAAACATGAAAAGTATTGTTCCTTTATGTGATATCATGTTGCTTTAAATGTTTCTTTAAGTGGTTATATTGTTCATGCTTGCTTGCTCAATAACATAGCTCATATTTGCAAAAGTTGACTTGTAAAACTAGAGGCTCCTCTAATATGTTCTTTTAAACTCACAAAGGATGTATTATATATTGTAATGGCTAAGGCTCTTTACCTTAGATGGTGCCTTGGGAACGAGTTTTTGGGAGATTTGAGGGGAGTGTAGTAGCAAGTGTTTGCTCTGAGAATGTTGTAGGGGAGAGGGGATTGAAGTTGGAGCTGAATTGTTCAGCCAGTAGATTGGCTATGTTCTCTGGGTCCAAGTATGTGATATCAGTTCCTGTTAGCTGTGTGTGGTTCTGGGCACTGTTTATGACGTTTCTAACACAGTTAGGGAAGATTTTGTAGATCTATTTTCCCTAACGGTCTTTTTTTTTTTTTTTTAACTTGTCTGGTGTTGGTTGATTTTGGTATGCTCCCGAGTTCCTTGTTTAGTTCAGCAGTAGCAATTTTGGCTTCCCATGAGTTGGATTTATTTTTGTGTGCAAAGATTTTTTTTTTTTTCCATTACAGAGACCATTTACATTAGGGTTCCACCGCAGGGGTTTATTTTTAAGTTTGGCATTGTATTTATTTATGAGGGGGCAAATGTCTGTGTGCCTAGAATTTAATAGTGAAAGATTCTACATAAGCAGTGAGGTCATCAAGATGGAGGGGCTTTTGCTTTTAGCCAGATCTTCACTCAGTTTTAGTGGATTAGCCTTGGAGTCTCTGAATTCTGAGGTAGTGGAGGGTGATTCAGGCTCAGGTCTTGCGGTGAATATGACTGACTTGTGGTCCGATTTGACCAGGAAGGAGGTTACAGTTGGTGGGGTGCAATGCAGCCCCATATTGGTAAGGACCAAGTCCTGAATTTTATTCCCTGGTTTGGGTGCAGAATAATTGGCCCAGAGTTTGTATTGAAATCCAGGAATCTCTGGGCATACATGTTTGCGGATGTACAAGCATCCTAGTTTATGGGGTGATAATTGAAGACTCTTAAGAGAATGGTGTTTGACTTGCATTGAGGAGGACATGGGGAGGATGTCCTGTAATTAGCTATGATCTGATAAGTGTTTTTGTTTATAGTAAGCTGATATGGAGTTGTTCAAGGTCATTGTCTTGTATGACATGGTAAGATGAGATTTCTTTTTTTTTTTTAAGAATATAGAGACACCGCCTCCACTAATGCATTTGTCTTATGTTGTGGACTTGTATGAGTGATTGGCATTGAAGCCTGCACTGATGGAGTACTTTCACTTGTCTTGAATAAAGTCTCTCTAACAATGAATGTATTGACATTTTCCAGGGTAAATAGTGCCTGCAGGGTGTGGAGGTGTATTTTTTAAGGCTCTTAGCATTGAGCAGCATGCCTAGACTTTATTAAAGTATGTTGAAGGCTTTAGACGACTGACCTAGCCTAAAACAGGCTTATATATAATCAGCTTTGGGAGAGAGGTGTAGGCCATTTCTAACAGGGCAGCTGGGACTGTGTGTCCTCTCTTCATAGGCTGATATGTATTGTATATCTCCTTTAAGTGGCACTCAAAGCTAAGACAGCTGTTGAAGCCTGTTACTGCTTGTTCATATTGTGGCATCACCCTTGGTGAGAGTAGAATTCTGCTTAAGTCTAGGTTCATACCTTCCTCAGGTACATGTTCTGGGAGATCCATCATGTCTCTCATCATGTAGTCCGATGGCATTATGTCTCAAGTCATTCACATGTACTGTAACTGTGTTAGATTCATACTTATGATGCTAGGGAGTGAGTGCTTGAGTGATGTGACAAATCCTAGTGACCAATAGGCAACTGACTGTGACTCTTGCCTTGCATAGCTTGGTGAGTGGTGCATCGAAAGTTGTCATTATGAATTACCAAAGACGAGAGTATTAGATTGTGAGGAGGTCTGGGTTATGGGCTTTTGAACTAAGTCCATATGACTCCTAGATGTACATTTTCATGGAGGGTGCTGTTGTGATGAGGATGCTGAGGGTACTTGCTTCTTGAGTTTCATTTAGGAGGCATCTGTGGTTTAAATATGTTACTTTTATGAGCCACAGCATATGTAGGTCTGTGTGTTTGGTGTGAGCTGTGTATGATTTTAGTGTGGTGTTGTGTAGTACTGACATTCTGCTTATTTGTAGTGGCTTCGTGTGAGAGTTTTGCTTCTATTAACATTGTACAATATCTCTTGCACACTGTGTCACTTTAGTAAGTTGTTGTCAGTACAGGTGAGACAATTGTTAGTGTCTCAAGATGCCTATTTTAACCAAGCTGGCTACTGAGACAGTTGGAAAGTGCAAATCCATGATGATTGTGTTTCACTCTTGCAATGAAAATTCATTGGGATTTCCTTCTGTGGAAACCCTTGGCCATCCTGAATACCATAGACTATTTCCTTCTCCAAATGTGCCAGTGGACACCTTCCCCTTTGATGTTCTAAGTATTTCCATGGTTGGTGTAAATGGCAGTCGAACTGTTTACCTACACTGAACTCTCTCACATAGGATACCTTCATAGGCACAGTGTGTGGATACACTTTAGTGCCTGTCATTCCTCTCTGGGAAGAGACGAGGAGGCAATTATGTCCTTCCTTGTTGGCCAAGGTGAAGGTGAGTGCAAGGTCCATGCTTGGAACTTTCTGCTTCTGTGCTTGATGGTTGCCACCGCGGTTTTTATGATGTCCTTTGCATGCTTGCATATGTAAGTATTGCAGCAGGCTGTTAGGTGTCTGTGACTACAGAGCTACTGCATGCTTGTAAATGTAGGCTTTTCAGATCTTTATAACTAGGCCCTAAAGTAGAGGACAATTTCCACCAACCTTTTAGTGAGCCTTTCATTTAAGCAACAAAACCCATTACTAATTTCTGGTGATGTCAAAGTGTGGAACTCATGTCACTGACAAGTCTATGCTGCCCCCAATGATGGAGGCTTCATCTCACTTATTTGGGGCTCCTGGCAGTGTTCTAGCCCTGAGGGCCTTTGAGATGAAACGGTGTTCTTGGGCCACACTTCTTTCAGTGAGACAGCCAATCTGTTTTGTGTGGTGCTTAAACAAGCAAGGGAGTGCTTGACCATACCTTCCACAGAGTGAGGATGTACATGTGGCAATGAGTTGTAAACAAGAGCATTGAGCTTTTGGTAGTTTGCAACCCAGGCAAGTGAATGGACTGATTAGACTTACTGAATAAATCCTCCATTCGTCTTGTGGAGCTGCATGATCAGGAACCATGTCTGGTCCGAGTCTTCCAGAAGTTTAGAGCTCTGGATTTTGAATCTTTTTGATATTTGGGTGAATATGTCCCTTACCCTAATCTGCTCTGTAGCTAGCAGCGGACTTTTCTACTTTCCGTGACATGGCATTTTCCTTGTGTACCTTCATACCATTTCCACCAATTTCAGGTTTCAAAATGAGGGTACTTTGAAAAAAAGCCATACCCAGAACTAATGGTCTTCTCTCCCTTACGGCTGAAAAGGTATGTTTTTGGATACTCTGGTCCCTAGCAGTACAGGAAATTCTCCCACTTCTAGCTTAAGGATATTTCTTACTTTTGGGGTGACCGCTAACGCCACCTGCAATCCTTGTTAAGGAAGTTCCCATGGCTGAATTGTCAGCTGCCTTCAGTTCAAAGCTTTGCGCTCTTAATGCAGATCTGCTGATCCCATTAGATTTCCTGGTGGGAGTATATTGGCTGCAAGAAAGCCTTTTACTCTGCAAGCTCAGAAATAGAAGTGGTTCTCTGTTTTGTCAGCGTGTAACCTAGTACTGTCCAGGTAGAGTACCACAGGCACTCATGTGATCTGGGCCTCATTATTTTATGGTCCACTGATGTTGTAGCTTGCAGGTTTGTAGCGCAGCATTGGCTGGTCACAGTCCTTAAAAATTGTTGCTTATTAAACCTTTAAAGAATCTGTCTTCTAAAAGAAATGAACTTTGTCACTGACTTGCTTGACTGTCCTGTGAACCTTTTTGTTCAGATATGAAGCCTAGTTAGTTTATTAATTAACCCCACAAGAGAAATGCCCTTTGGAAGCAAACTTTTGGTGTACATCTTTTGCTTAAAGGATTGTGGAGCTTCATGCCTTCATGTTTAAATATTTTGTGGCCTTCCACAGGAGACATCCCTCAACCTAAAGCTGAGGATTTCTCTGACTGCTTCTCAGAGGACTCCCTTTCCTGTGTGTCTCAGATGCCATCTCCCCTTGGTTATGTTTCCCTAGAGGAGGATTCTTCAGAGACATCCTCTCCAGGTGAGGATTCCACTTTTGGTGAGACCATCTCTAAAATGAGAGCATTCTTTAAGTGAGATTCCTCTGAGATGTCAGAGGTTCAAAAAAGGTAGTATAAACTCCTGTAGAAGGACACGCCAATGCCTTCTGCTGTTCCACCTTCCCGGTTTGCTTTCTTGGATGCTTTCAATGCAGCTTCTGTGAACCCAGATTCACAACTCCCTGCCCCTTGAAGGCTTGACTGGTTCTGTAAGGTCCCTGAGGGGGCCATATTTCTGATCAGAATGCCCAGTTGCAGAGCCTGGCACTGTCTCTGCTGATAAGCCTTCCAAACTGCTTCCTTCGACATCTGTCCTCCCCACCGACAAGGACAGCAAGGCCATGGAGCATATTGGCAAAAAAGTATATACTTCGGCTACTTTGGCATTCGGGGCAGTAAATTACCAGACACACACATGTCAAAGTATGCCCTAGGCCTTTTGGCCTAGGCCACCTAGCTCATATCAGAACTACCTGATTCTCCTTCTAAGGCACAAATTTCTAGCCTCCTTTCCCTGTCTTCCCTGGTCACTAGAGATTCAATTAGATGCAGTTATGATGCCGCAGAAGCTTCTGCCAGATCTGCTGCATCTGCTTCAGTCCTGAGAAGATATTCTTGGCTAAGACTACAGCCTTTGTCCGGTGACATCAAGCCAAACTTCTGGATGCACCCCTGGATAACACTGCCCTTTTTGGCTCAAAAGTGGCTGAGCTATTCAAAACTCTTCAACAAAAGGGGAAGGAGCTACAAGATTTAAAGCAGTCGTTTGTATCTGCTATACACAAATTTCATAGGAACTACTCCTCCAAAACCCAGTTCATCAGAAAACACTCTGCTCCACCCCACTCCTTCCTGAGGCAGAAAGAGCACCAGGAAGCAACAGACTCCTTCCAGACCTGCTCAGACCCCTGCCCAGAAATCTCAGTTTCAGGACAGGCAGGTGTGTAGTATGTTACTACCTGCCTCTGCTGCCCTCTCCTGATTTCAATCTCCTATCCCTAATGCTGTCTCACTGTCTTCCAGTTTGGAAAAGCATTACCTCAGACAGGTAGGTCTTGTCCATTATCGAAAGGGGTTATTTTATTACCTGTATTACCCCAACCTCCTTGAGGGGCATCCCACAGCCACCCAAATAACAGCTCCCTCTTTTCCAGCCAGTCATAGACAAATCTGCTTGTTGAAGGGACAGTACAACACGATGTTCTTACTGTTTCACTGTTGCAGTCATCACATTTGGGTTATCTGCTTGCAGTGGCCCTCAGTTGGCCTGATTTAACAAAGTCTTGGGTCCTGCGTCGGTTGTTGTCCCTTCTTCCATTATGTCAGGTCGTCAGGGGTATAAAACATGCAGCCGACTCCATTACATCAGTCTTTCTTGCTGTGCGGTGCCCAAAGCAGAAGCAGTTCGCAAGTGCCGGTTGGCTGACTCCTGAAATTTTCATTTTCGAGTTTCAGAACCGAAGTCTTCAACTAAAAGCTAAGTACCCCGTTGGGGAAATTTCCTGCTCTAAACCGATGTCAGTAAAAGTAAATAATTGCATTACTTGTGGAAAGCAAATACCTCATAAATGTTTTTATTCGTACTGTATTCTTTGCCTAGGCCCTGACCACGACGTATCTCGCTGTCTGTTTTGTGCCTTATTTAAAACACGATCTATCCGTCTTCTGTATATTTTCACTGCTAAATGTTTTGGTGCTCTGTTCAATTTTCTTGATATGTCTTCGGTAAGCCATCTGACTACCGACATTCTGAAAAAAATGCAAAGATAAAGACAGAGACAGGCTGCCTAGGTCCAAAGCTGCTGACAACGCTTGTCCTAAGCCAGTTTCCAGTTCACCGGTACTCAGTGAGGCGCTTTCGCAGCCCCTGATACCTGCTACTTCAGATTCACAGGCCTCTACTGAGACCCATTCGGTGTCTGGTATGCTGCGAGATGCTTCAACTGTGGAACCTGCAAATGTCTCTACCTTGGATGGGTCCGGAGCTGCTGTGCAGGCACCAGCTTCTGAAGGTGTATTCAAGCCTATTGACCTGTGTATTAAACCGATGCCATCTTCTTCTTCAAGGCCTAAAACTCGAACCATGCCTAGAAAACTGACGCCCAGACCGCATGGTCGGGCCTCTGTACCTAAAAACAAATGATAAGAATGGCTGAAGATTTTATTACTTTAATCAGGGAAAGCCAGCCTTCCCCCTCTGAGACCTAGGACTGAGTTTGCTTATGATACTTCTGACCAGGATTCTGAATTTTCTGTTTCCTCTGATGACCAAGATTCACCTTTATCTACTTATGAGGATTCTGATGCTGAGTACTGTATTCCCTCTGCCCCCCCCAGAGGATTTCTCTTTTGGTGAAACCTTGCATACTCTCAGGGAGCATTTTCGTTGGGAAAGTCAGGATTTCTCTGATTCTAAAAAGAGGCTTAGGGATTTCTTACTCCTGCCCCAGCACAGGCCTTTAGCCATACCTCCTGTACTAGACATTGTTGATGATGCCTTTGTGGAATCTAGCTTGGCCCCTGACTGTTTACCTCCTGCTCCCAGAAAACCTGATAAATATTACAGGGTCCCTGACTCTCAAGTTCCTTTTTAAAAATCCTACTGCATATCCTCAGACCATTTTACAGGGACCCAAGGGCATTAACGCTACTACTGCCAAAAATCCTACCCCTTCTGATACAGACTCCAGGGTGCTGGATAGATGGGGTAAGAAGGTATACACTTCTGCAACTTTGGCCATTAGGGCCTTAAACTGCCAGTTTCATATGTTAAAAGTATCAGCAGCATATTATTGGATTGCTTAAACAGAAAATGATTCCTGATTGTGCGGATTGTGCTGAAAATAAGGATTTACAGGATTTACTGCATTCAGCTGAACAAGTTGGAGAACATACTTTGCAATGTGGTTTTGATTCACTAGAGGCATCTTGCAGTGCTGCTGTAACTGGGTCTGTACTTAGAAGGCATGCTTGGCTTGAGGAGCAATCCTTGCCAGATCATGTTAAAGCGAAATTACTGGATGTTCCCTTAAACCAGGACCGCCTGTTTGGCAACAAGGCAGAAGAAGTTCTTAAAAAGATGGAGGAAAAAGCTAAATCCATGCAAACTGTTAAAGATTTTTTACAAGTACAACCTCCAAGGTTTAGTAGGCATTGGCCTTCCAAAAATTGGTCCTTTCCTGCTTCTTCCAGACCTTCAGTCCAAACCCAGATCCAGCAGAGCTTCCAGGCTTCAGTCCCAAGGTACGCACAGGACTAAGCAGTGGGGGGGCTCCACTTCCAAATCTGGGAGTACTAAAACTCTCCCCTATGGTAAATTGTCTCAATGACTTCTTTTTCAACCTTCCAAGCACTTCCAACTGACTGCCCCTTTGGGGGGAAAGATTGCTCTTCATGCAAAGAACTGGGAACTCATTACCCAGGACAAATGGGTTCTAAATATAGTGTCCCTGGGATACAGATTTCACTTCCACACGTTACCAACACCAAGCAGGTGGCCAAATCTACCCCCAAATCAGTGGGTAGAGGCCCAAAAGCAAGTACTTTCTCTCTTAAGCATGGGTTTAGTTGGTACCAGAAGAGGAAAAGAGACAAGGTTTCTACTAGAGACTTTTCCTGCTACCCAGAAAAAACATTCATGGTGTCCTATCCTGGACCTGTCTACTCTAAAGATCTTTTTGGTGATTCCAAAATTCAAGATGCTGACTCTTCAACAGCTGCTCCCTATGCTAGGCAAAGACGCCTGGTTGGCAACACTAGATTTAAAGGAAGCATACCTGCACATCCCAGTCAGGGAATCTTGCAGAAGATACCTACGCTTCAAAGCAGGCTACACGCACGATCAGATGTTCATCGTGCATACAGCTGCAGTCATAACAGATGGGTTCTCCTGCCGTCAGGCGGGTCCTCGGTCGGCCGAATTCCAAAGTCTAGGTCCGGCGTCGGTTGTCGTCACTTCTTCCCTGACGTCACTGCGACAGGGGTATAAAGAAACCAGCCAACGCCATATTCTTCAGTCTTTCTTGCCGCGCGGTGCCCGAAGCAGAAGCAGTTCGCAAGTGCCGGTCGGCCAGCTCCTGAGATTACGAAAATTTGGAAACCGAAGTCTTCTTAAAAGCTAAGTACCCGTTGAAACTTTTCTTGCCTCAGACCGATGTCAGACAAAGTTAATAATTGTATTTCTTGTGGGAAGCAAATACCGCATAAGGATTACCATTCCCTCTGCATACCTTGTTTAGGCCCAGACCGCGACGTCTCGGTCTGTCGCTTTTGTGCTACATTCAACAAACGCACTATTAAGCGTCGGGCGGAGTTCGCCCAGCATTATTTTGGGAAAGCATTTAACTATACTATGTCGTCGGATACTCTGACTCCGGTTTTGTCTAAAAAACGCAAAGAGAAGGACCGACACACAAGGTCCGCGGGCTCTACTGACACAACGGCAAAGCAGACTACACGTGGTCCGGTTCTCAGCGAGGCGCCTACACAGCCCCTGACTACCGACGACCTGTCTTTGACGGTGTCTCCTGTGCCCGAGGTCGCAGGCTTCTCGGCCCACACCCCGACTACAGATACCGAAGCCACTCTTGGCGTTGAAACTCAGAATGTGGACAGGTCCACCTCCACTCAGGATGTCTTCAGACCTTCCTCTTCTTTCTCCATCAAGGCTTTCACAGTCTAAAGCAGCCATGCACTCTAAGAGACCAGCTACACAGGGCCCATCTCCAGGCCCCATGCCTAAGAAACAGATGCTTAAAATGGCTGAGGATTTAATTACTCTTATCAGAGGTTCTCAGCCCCCTCCGGACCAAAGGCCTAGAGTGGAGGAAGATTCCCCCTCCTGTGATCAGGTCTCCATTATTTCAGAGCACTCTGATGATCAGGAACATTCTTACTCCCCTTTTGAAGATTTTGATGCGGAGGAGTCCATCCCTTCTGTATCCCCCCCTGAGGATTACTCATTTGGGGAAACTTTGCATACCTTAAGAGAACACTTCCACTGGGAAGGCCAGGATTATTCAGATTCCAAGAAAAGGCTCAGGGAATTTATCTTGCTTCCTCAGCACAGGCCTCTGGCTATACCTCCTGTCTTGGACATCCTAGATGATGTTTACTCGGAGGCCTGCCTTAACCCGGACTCTCTACCTCCAGCTCCAGTTAAGCCTGACCGGTACTACAGGGTCCCTGACTCGCACCAATTTCTATACAAAAGCCATGCTGCTGACCCAGAGACCATCTTACAGGGCCCCAAGGGAGTTAAGGCCTCCATTGCTAAAAATCCATTGCCTTCCGAGAGAGATTCCAGATCCTTAGAAAGGTGGGGAAAAAAGGTTTATACCTCGGCTACTTTATTCATGAGGGCCTTAAACTGTCAGTTTCATATGCTAAAATACCAACAGTTTTTGTTATCACAATTGAAAAGTAAAATGTCACAACCCGAACAACCAGACTTGAAGGAGTTGCAGGATTTGATGCATAGTGCAGAACAAGTGGGTAAGCATACCTTACAATGTGGTTTTGATGCTCTAGAGGCCTCATGTAGAGCTGCTGTTACAGGATCAGTCATACGTTTGCATGCCTGGCTCAAGGAACAAGCCTTGCCTGATCATGTCAAAGCTAAATTACTAGACGCCCCTCTTCAAAAGGATGTACTATTTGGTGCTAATGCTGAGGAGGTATTAAGAAAAATGGAGGAAAAGGCTAAATCAATGCAAACTGTGAAAGAATTTCTACAGGTTCAACCCCCATGTTGTAGTAGAAATTGGCTTTCCAAAAACTGGTCCTTTCCTGCCACAGACAGACCCCAAAGAGGCAGATACAGGCACCCGAGGGGCAGAGGACAATCCCAAGGATCGTATAGAGGCAGACAATGGCAAGCTCCTACACAAAGAGGTGGTGAGGACAACTCACAATCTTTCAGAAAGCAAACCCAGTGACTTTCCCCTTTGCATGCCAACCAGGTCTCAAATGGCAGCCCCCTTAGGAGGAAAGCTGGCATTATTTTCAAAAAATTGGCATATCGTCACAAAGGACAAATGGATCCTGGACATTATAAACAGAGGCTACAAATTCCATTTTCATACCCTTCCAAAAATGAGAGGCATGCCAAACCTGCCACACAATCAAAGGGCAGAGGCACAAAGGCAAATTACAGATCTCATAAACATGAAAGCTATTCAAGAGGTACCTACGCACGAACAAAGTCAAGGTTTTTATTCCAGGCTATTTCTGGTGTCAAGGAAGGGAAAAGATTGGAGACCTATTTTGGATCTATCCATCCTAAACACATTTCTACTCGTACCAAAATTCAAGATGCTCACTCTACAGCAACTTCTTCCCATGCTGGGCAAGGAGTCTTGGCTGGTAACATTGGACCTCAAGGTGGCATACCTGCATGTCCCAATCGGACAAAATTGCAGAAGGTACCTCAGATTTCTTGCAGGTTCAACCCATTATCAATTCTCTGCATTGCCCTTTGGCTTATCTACTGCGCCCAGAGTATTCACGAAATGCCTGGCATCAGTAATTGCCTACTGCAGACTTCAAGGGATACAAATATATCCCTATTTGGACGACTGCCTGATCCAAGCGTACAGCAAGCACATTCTTCTGAAACATCTGGCTTATGTAATAATGTTATTGAACTCTCTGGGATACACAGTCAGCAAAAAGAAATCAAGGCTAATACCCTCTCGGAAGATAATTTTCCTGGGTGCCAATTTGGACACAAACACCCAGATGGCCTACCTCACGCCAGAGAAGCAGGGGCAACTAATTCAATACTTCAGAACACTAGCAAATTGCACCAGGCTGACTGCAAGGAAAATCCTGCAGGCTCTGGGATTCATGGCATCTTGCATCTTACTAATCCCATGTGCAAAGTTGCATATGAGGAAACTACAATGGTACCTGAAAAACATATGGTCTCAAGACAGCCACAGTTTGGAAACAATGATACCACTAATTCCATGTCTGCTAAAGGAATTTCTGTGGTGGGCTCAAGCATGTCAAACAAACACAGGTCTTCCATTCAGCAAGCCTCAAGCAAATCAAGTCATCACAACAGACGCCTCGGACTACGCCTGGGGGGCGCACATGACAGATCGGTGCATTCAGGGCCAATGGTCCCAAAAAGAAAAGCACCTTCACATCAATCAAAAAGAAATGCTAGCAGTAATAAATGCTATTATAGCTTTCAAGGACCTTCTGCAACCAGGTCAACTATTGATAAGAATGGACAACACCACAGTTATGTGGTACATAAACAAGCAGGGAGGAACACATTCTTACCCCCTATGCAGACTGGCCATGTCCACTTTGGAACATGGCCATGGACTTACAAATGGAACTACAAGCACAGTACTTACCAGGCAAGGAAAACACACTGGCAGACAACCTAAGCAGGAATATGACAGACCCACACGAATTGAAGTTGCATCCAAATGTTTTTACAGAAATAATCCAAGAATGGGGAAGGCCAGACATAGATCTCTTTGCCTCCCACAAAAATCATCAATTGACAAAATTCTTTTCAAGGATCTTCCATCCAAAGGCCTGGAGAGTGGACGCTCTTTCAGTTGGACATCAATGACGGTGTATGCCTTCCCACCTTTTCCTCTGCTGCCCAAAGTTCTATTGAAGACCAGAGCAGGCAGACCAAAGATGATCCTCATTGCTCCGGACTGGCCAAGGCAACACTGGTACCATCTCCTGAGGAGCCTGACGCATTCCCCACCATGGACCCTGCCTCTAATGCCTCTTCTTCTGACTCTGCACAGCTTCAAAACTCTTCACAGTCAGCTAAAAACACTCAATCTAGCCGCATGGAAGATTTCTTAGCATCACAGCAGGCCCTACTCTCCAAGGAGGTGCAAGATGTCATTTTGGAGGCCAGAAGACCAACTAGAAAAGCTTACTCCGCAAAATGGAAACGTTTTTGTGTCTGGAATGAGAAAAAGGGCCAGGACCCTGGAAAACTGAATTTATCTCAAATACTACAATATTTGGCTGAACTGCTAAACAGTCGACTTTCTTTCTCCTCCATCAAAATCCATGCCTCAGCCATTTCTGCAGAATACAACACTGATCCACCTTTATTCTCTTACCCTCTCTTAAGACAGTTCCTCAGAGGGGCTAAGAATTTAAGACCTCCAAGGGAACAACCAATACCTGCTTGGGATCTTAATTTCATTCTGGAAAAACTGACCTTGCCTCCCTTTGAGCCAGCTGCCTCATCAGATTTACAGTATTTGTCCTGGAAAACAGCTTTCCTTCTGGCTATCACCTCAGCTCGTAGTTTCAGAATTACAGGCTCTCATGGCTGTCCAGCCTTTTATCATCTTCCATCAGGACAGAGTTTCCTTACGAACCAACCCGTCCTTTATGCCTAAAGTGGTATCCAGGGTAGCTTTAAATCAGGCCATACATTTACCTACTTTTTATCCTAATCCTCAATCCTAATCCTCAAAACAAAGGGGAGAGATTACTACATTCCTTGGACATCCACAGACAACTGCGTTATTATTTGGACAGAACAAAGCCTTTCAGAAAATCAGAACAGCTCTTTGTGGCCTATGCGGTAGGAGCTCAAGGAAAGCCAATTTCCAAACTATTCCTTTCATGGCAAAATTGTACCTACAGGCATTAGAACTCATTCCACCAGGGCCACAGCCACCTCTGCAGCATTCCTCAGAGGAGTTCCTACCAAGGATATTTTGGAAGCAGCCACTTGGAGTTCTGTGCATACCTTCTCCAAGCACTACAACCTACCATTATACTCCAAATCTAGAGCAGGCTTTGCCACTGCAGTCTTGCAGGGCATTTTGGCTCCTCCTAGTTCCACCTAGTGCCTACCACCCCTTTCTTAGCTTTGGGATTCTACCCATCTGTTATGACTGCAGCTGTATGCACGATGAACATAGTACAGTTTTGTACCTACCATAAATGTAGATGTTAGAGTGCTAATACAGCTGCAGTCCAGGTTTCCCTCCCTCCTTCCCCTCTTGGGACAGGCCTATAGGCTAGCAAATCCTCATACAACCTGATTGGGGTATTCATTTATGATGTATTTGCTTGCAACTACTGTATTTTGATTATATTGCACTGCATTATTACACAAATTTATGTATTGCCTTCCTTCTGGGGGCACCTGACATCTGGGGCAAGAAAAGCTGAAGAATATGGCGTCAGCTGGTTCCTTTATACCCCTGTCGCAGTGACGTCGGGGAAGAAGCGACGACAACCGACGCCGGACCTAGACTTTGGAATTCGGCCGACCGAGGACCCGCCTGACGGCAGGAGAACCCATCTGTTATGACTGCAGCTGTATTAGCACTCGAACATCTACATTTATGGTAGGTACAAAACTGTACTTTCTCTGCACTGCCCTTTGGCTTATCTACTGCACCCAGGGTATTCACAAAGTGCCTAGCTCCAGTCACTGCATTTTGCAGGCAAAGAAATATTCAAATATACCCATACTTGGACGATTGTCTAATTCAGGCAGAAAGCCAGGACATACTTTTGAATCATCTGGCCTTTATACAAAGGGTGCTAACTTGTAAACGAAAAGAAATCCCACCGGGTACCCTGTCAACAAATTATATTCCTGGGAGCAAGCTTGAATACAACTTCCCAGATGGCTTACCTTACGCCAGAGAAACAAATTAATTTGACAAACTACTTCAAACAAATGGCCACAAAAACCCTGCTATCTGCAAGGCAAATACTACAAGCCTTGGGGTTCATGGCCTTCTGCATTTTTCTAATTCCATATGCAAGACTGCATATGAGGAAACTACAATGGTATCTAAAAAGCCTAGGGTGTCAACATTCTCAGGATCTAGAAGCAATGATTCCTATTATACCTTGCCTACGCCTAGAGTCCTTTTGGTGGGCAGAGGCCTGCCACCAAAATAAGGGACTACCATCCACACTACCCCCTGCCGCTCAAACCCTAACAGACGTATCAGACTATGCATGGGGGGCTCACCTGGCAGGGAAGTGCATTCAGGGCAAATGTAACCCAAGTCAAATGCACCTGCATATCAATCAAAAAGAAATGTTAGCTGTACAGAATGCTCTGACAGCCTTCAAGGACCACATTCTTCCAGGACCATTAATAAAGACGGACAACACCACTGTTATGTGGTACATAAACAAGCAGGGGGGTACACATTCTTACCCCCTCTGCAGACTAGCCATGGCATTGTGGAACACAGCCCTGAGCTACCAAGTGCATCTACATGCTCAATTCCTGCCAGGAAAACTAAATACACTGGCAGACTAAGCAAAGATCACATGGACCCACTCAAGTGGAAACTGGAACCAAGGATTTTCAACATGTTGTCAAGCAAATGGGGGAGCCCAGATATAGACCCGTTTGCCTCCCCCAAGAACTATCAATTGGACAAATTTGCACAAGGACTCCCCACAAAGAAGCTTAGAAAGTGGATGCTCTGTCCTTCAGCTGGAAAAACCTATCAGTTTATGCCTTTCCTCCTCTGTCTCTGCTCTCCAAAGTACTACTAAATATCAAACAATACAAACCAAGGACGATTTTGATTGCACCAGACTGGCCATGCCAACACTGATGCCCCTTCTTGCGCACTGTGCCACTGTTGGTCCCATGGCACCTGCCTCAGACTTCTACCCTATTGTCTCAGCAGGAGAACCAGATTCTGCACCCTCAGCTTCAATCATTGAACCTAGCCACCTGGCTAATTACCTAATCTCTCCTTTACCATCTCTCAGTAAACCAGTGATGGATATCATTTTAGAGGCAAAGAGGCCTAGTATTAGCAAATCTTATGCTGAAAAATGGAAAAGATTCTGTGCCTGGAAACAGTCTCGAGGGATGAGCACAGCAGTGCCCAATTTACCTCAGATTTTACAATACTTAACTGAGATGCTTCACAAGGGGCCTGTCTTTCTCCTCCATCAAAATTCACGCCTCAGCCATTTCAGTTCATTATAACACAGAACCTCCCCTCTTCTCTCATCCACTGCTCAAGCAGTTTCTCAGAGGGGCCAAAAATTTACGACCACCCAGGAGAGCTCAAACTTCAGTCTGCGTCCTTCACTTTGTATTGGAGAAACTCACTCTTCCTCCTTTCAAGCCAGCTGCTACTGCAGAGTTAAAATTCCTTTCTTGGAAAATAGCTTTTCTTTTAGCAATCACTTCAGCAAGAAGGGTATCTGAATTACAGGCCCTTATGGCAGTGGAGCCTTTCGTCATCTTTCATGCGCACAGGGTGTCCCTCAGGACTAATCCATCTTTCATGCCCAAGGTGGTATCCAATGTGGCCCTTAATCAGTCCATTCATTTGCCAACCATCTTTCATAATCCATAGAATAAAGAGGAACAGATACTGCACTCCTTAGATGTGCACAGACAACTTAGATTCTACTTGGACAGGACTAAAACCTCAAAGGAAATCTGAACAACTGCTGGTGGCATTTTCTGCAGGGGCAGAGGAGAAGGCTATTTCAAAGCAAACCATTTCCAAATGGATAGGCCATTGTATTCATTTATGTTACAAGCACCATGGAAAACCTATCCCACAGGGGATCAGACCACACTCAACCAGGGCTGCATCTACTTCTTCAACCTTTCTCAGAGGTGTCCCTACCAGGGACATCCTAGAAGCTGCTATCTGGAGTAATGTACATTTTCACCAATCATTACCATCTGCCAGTTTTCTCTAAATCCAGAGCTGGCTTTGCCACTGCAGTCTTGCAGGGCCTTTTAGCCAGTCCTAATGCTATCTGAAGTCCTCCACCCATCCTTAGCTTTGGGAATCTACCCAAATGTGATGACTGCAACAGTGAAACAAGAAGAACATAGTACAGTTGTGTACTGTGGATTTTTGTGGACTACACTGTTAAATCAACAACTACAAGGCTTGACTAAGTCGTCCTGTCCATAAGCTTCATTGCGTTTTCTTCCAGGGTCTTGGCATATGTTTGTTTTAGTTACTTTTTTGACCTGTTGACAGTTGTGTACACTTTAAATGTAGATGTTTGAGTGTATTCACTGTTGCAGTCCTGATTACCATCCATCCAGCCCCCTTACTTCTTTTGGCTATACCTCTACTCTCCTTTGCTATGCTCAAAAGCTTTTTGGTGTGTTTGCTTTTTTGTTGGAGGTATAACCATGTATATTTATAGATTTAATTGCTTCCCATTAGGGGGGCACCTGATATATGGGGCAAGAAAAACTGATGTAATAGCGTCGGCTGCATGTTTTATACCCCTGACGAACTGATGTCACGGAAGAAGGGACAGCAACCGACAGGACCCAAGACTTTAATCACACCGACTGAGGGCTACTGCAAGCAGATAACTCAAATGTGATGACTGCAACAGTGAATACACTCTAACATCTACATTTATGGTAAGTGTACTCAACTGTACTTTCCCTTGACAGAAAGGGGAAGGGGATTTTACTCAAGAATTTTCTTAGTCCCAGGGAAGGATGGGTCATGGAGACTAATCCTAGATCTCCCCCACCTCAGTCTTTTTTCATACAAGTACCCACCTTTTTCCCTTGGTAATGCCCCAGGGATTCCTAGCCACTTTGGACATAAAGGATACCTACCCACACATCCCTGTAAGGACCAACTGCAGGCGATATCTGTGTTTTTCTGTGGGTTCCTCATACTTTCAGTTCTCTGCTTTGCCCTTTGGACTCTACAACACCAAGGGTATTCACCAAGTGCTTGGCTCCAGTGATTGCCTACTGCAGGATCCAAAGGGATTCAAATCTTCCCATACCTGGACAATCTCCTGATTCGTCAGAATGTTCCATGTCCCTACAGTGCCAATTACAAACTGTTATATCAGTCCTGCAAGCACTAATCCAAGTCCAATCTAAATCCCTCACAAGGCCAAGTTTTCCTTGGGTGCAGCATAAGGACGGATGTCATGAAGGCATTCTTCTACCTCAAAAGGTGGAAAACCTAAAGCAGTACCTGCTGTCTGTCCTCACACCACTGCCTTGACAGCCAGGCAATACCTCAGACTACTGGGCCATATGGCATCCTCTATCCCAGTGCTGCCATTGGCAAGACTTCCTATGAGAAAATTGCAATGCTACCTGAGGTCTATCTGGACACATTACTCACACCCCCTGAAGTACGACATCCCTTTCCTCCCATTTCTCAGGAAAGAGATCCTTGGGTGGTTGCACCAAATAACACTCAACCCAGGGCTTCCCTTACAAGCTTTCCCCCCAGTTCAGGAGATGTACATAGATGCCTCAGATCTGGGTTGGGGAGCTGTCATGGGCAACCTCAGAGTACAGGGTACTTGGTCAGACACCTTCAGACAGGAGCATATCAATATCAGAGAAATGAGAGCAGTCTTATTTCCCCTGAAAGCCTTCCAACATATTCTAAAGCAGGGTCCCCTAAATTTTTTCACAGACAACAATACAGTTCTATGGTATGTGAACAAGTGTGTGTGTGTGTGTGTGTGTGTGTGTGTGTGTGTGTGTGTGTGTGTGTGGGGGCAAAGTCTTACTTGCTGTGCAGACTTGCACTCCAAGACTGGAAGCTGGCGACCTAGAAGGGAATCTCTCTGCAGGTAGTATACAGCCCTTCAGCCCAGAACACTCGGGCAGACACCTTGAGCATAATCCCATGAGTGGATGCTTCATATGAATGTGCTTCTGGACATGGTCCACAAGTGGGGTACACCACAGATAGATTTGTTTGCCTCCCCTCTGAACAGATAGATTCCATTATTTTGCACCGGGCTACCCAGTCCCAAGGCGAGGGCAACGGATGCCTTTTCAATCTCATGGAAGGGGGATGTTTCTCGCTGCATCCCCCCCTTTCCCACTTGTTCAAAAGTCTTACTGAAAATACAAACCAAAAATCTTGTTGGCGACTCCCTTTTGGTCAAGACAGCATTGGTTCCCCCTCCTTTTGCATTTAGCCAGAGGCAATCATCACAAGTTACTTCACAGAGTGGACCTTCTCACCCAGGACAAGGGATCCCTAATCTATCCCCACCTAAAGTCGCTGAACTTTACTCTGTGGGTGATTAAAGTTTTGATCCCTTACAGACACTTTTACAAAGAGGATGTGCTTACAGTGCTGCAGGAGGCCAGGAAACCTAATACCAGGAGGTCTTATTTGTCTAATTGGAAAGGATTCTCCATGTGGCATCTACAAAGATAGCTGGACCCTTTTCAAGGTGAAGTCCCCTTGGTACTGTTATATCTGTGTGAACTGTTGCATACAGGGTTGGCATATTCCTCTGTTAAGGCCCACCTTGCTGCAATTTTAGCGTGTCTGCCTCTTGATCCCCCTTTAGCAGCTCTGCTACCTGTAAAGTTGTTATTAAAGGGAGTACTGCATCTCTGGTCCCAAAGGAAGCCGGTTCCACCCCCGGGACATGAATTATGTTTGAGAACCTCACGGTTGCCCCCTTTGAAGCTTCTCCGAAACACTGTAGTTGGAAAAGGCTACTCGTGGTAGCCCTCACATTAGCCAGAAGAGTGTCAGAGCTACAGGCCCTCATGGCAATACCTCCTTTTCTTACCTTCCACAAGGATAGGATGACCCTTGGGGCCAATCCCTTCTTCATGCCCAAAGTGGTCAATAAGTTATCCTTAAACCAAGGTATTTACCTGCCCACCTTCTTCCCACATCCACAGAATGACCGTGAGAGAGTCTTGCATTCCCTTGATCACAGACCGGTTAGATTTTTACCTTGACAAGACCAAGTCAGTTAGGAAATTAGAACAATTGTTTGTCTCTTTTCATCTCGGGACTCTGGGAAAACCAGTGACAAAACAGACCATCTCTTCTTGGATTTCCAGGGCCATTGCCCTCTGCTACATGTACCATGGAAAACATCTAAAATTAAGGCTCACTCTAGGGCTATGGCTTCATCTGGAGCCTTCTTCAAGGGACTGGACACCACCTCCATTCTAGAGGCAGCTACATGGACTTCTGTCCATACCTTTACCAGACATTATAGATTGGATCACATTTCCAGATTAGAGAGGGATTTGCCAGGGCAATCCTTCATGGATTTGTCAAAAACAGTTCCAAGCCTTCTCCCTCTTCTTCCCTTTGAGCTGTGGCACTCACCCAAGGGTTTGGAATATAGTAACATGAGAATAGAGGGACATAGAATAGTTGTGTGAAATGTTACCATAACCATAGATGTCTTCTGTTCCATGTTGCAGTATTCCTTCCCCCCTTCTTTCAATATACTGTCCCTTCTTGGATGACACAGGACTTTTACAGCTGTCCTGGGACTGGGGTCCGACTGGGTCTTTCAGTTCTGAGGAAAGGTACGTGCAGACATCACTTTTATGGCCCACGTTCCCTCAGCCAATGTCAGAAATCCCACGTACCTAGCAGTGACTACTAGCTTTTGTATATTGGCCGGACTTTCAGGTAGTAAGCAGAGGATAACCCATGGGTTTTGAAACATGGAAGAGAAGGACATCTATGTTTATAGTAAGATTTTACACAATTGTTCTTTGTCATTTAACTCTTGTTTTTTTATGGGGACAAACTGTTGCATGTCTCTTGTCTAATGAATTTAATATTAATATCTACTGATTTTTTATTTAGCCTTTTGTTTTCAGGTCATGTGTGAAAAGTATCCATATTGGATCACTTTGTGTACACACTTTCATGCCTGTGTAAATAGTAAAAAGCTACTGAACGTCTGACAAATGCCATGGTTGCTATTCCCTGAACCTGTTTTCAGCTCTCTCTCTATATATATATATATATATATATATATATATATATATATATATATATATATAATATGTGTGTGTGTGTATATATATATATATATATATATATATATATATATATATATATATTTTCATTCTTGCTGGTCCAGAAAGTATTATCCATGCTTTGTAGTTTGTGTTTACCTTGGTTTTGTTGTAGTTCTGTAATATGTCACTGCTATTTTCTATTACATGTATTTTATGTTTGTGTCATTGCTATCAGTGTTTTGTTAAAAGTATCTCAATGAAGTTGGAGTTTATTTACTTTGTAACCATCTACTGTTTGCACCATGGTTACATGCCTCATTAAGGAAGCAAACATAATCATCTGTTTCATAACTTGTCTTCCTCTTTGATAAGCAGTAAAATGTTGTCCGTGTTCACAGTATAATGTGCTTGAATGACAAAAAAAATAGAATTTGAAATTTCCTGATTATCTGGATTCATTGAAAATGGGAGGATTTTTAGTGTTTTTTCACTAGCTGTATACAGGGATTACTATCAGTTTGTGAAAAATGTGCTCAGGTCTTTTATCTGAGATCTCTTGTGTATTTTGAAAGTGTTCTCCACATTTTTGAAGCCTGCTCAGAAGAGGTGACAGGTGGTTTCTACTGAGCAGGGGGAGGGGTCATGCTTCTTTTTCTTTTTTTTCCCTGTATGTTGCTCAACTGTGCTTTTGTTTTGTTGAAAAGGCTGCATTACCCCAGCATCTGTCATTTGGGGGTGGGGGCATCGGTTGGATGAACTTTCAGCAGATGCTTTGCTGATGACATTTCTTTGTTGTTTTTTGGCATTGTTTGTGTTATAAAAAGAGGAAGGGTGGTAGGGAGTGGAGTGTTTAGCTTGCGAATGCTTCTTCCAAAGTGTAAGTTGTTAGTAACTGTGTCTTGGGGGATGCTTCTCTTTGAGAGAAAACAAATGTAGGCCATCAGAAAACTGATTTTCCTCACCTCCTTATTATGATGTCTGCTTTGAACTATTATTCCTGTCCAGGTTTTTCTGGGGTTTACCCTTTCACCTTTTTTTGGCTGGTGGGCAAGTGCCACAAGTTGCAGTGCGTTGAACTTTTTTTCTGATTGCTGTTAGATTTCTGTTGACAGATTATTTATTTTGTTTGTGTACCCAGCACCACACATTATTTGTATATGCATATGTGTGTATTTTTCTTTGTTTACAAGTAGCATAGGTCTTGACAGCAGTTATGTAGTGGCAGCCTAGTTGGTTGTTACCCATGAGATTCTGTAAAATTCAGAGTTAATGCTGAGTTTATAAGGCAGTTATTTGAGTGGAACATTTTAAGCTGAATCAACTGAATTTCTGAAATACAGCAAACCTTACTGTAGCATTCCCTCATATTAGTTTTAGGTTACTGCTTTCCTCTGCTGTGTAGAACCAAGTAGACATCTGTCAGTAAGGAGAGTCAGAACACATGGCGTCTGGTAACTAAATTTTGAAGTAGTTGCCCTAAAGTTTTTTTCGTTTTTTCTTTTTCTTTCTTTTTTTATTTTTTTAATCCTTTTTTTTTTTTTTTGTTCTTCATCCTTTTTCATCCAACTTGTCAGCCATCAACGTCCAGGCCTTCTTAGATCTTTTGTTCTGCTGTCCCACTGACAGAAGACACCCGTATCACCCCTTGAGAGGTGTCTCTTTTTTTTTTTCTTTCTAATGAGGAACTGTATATGGTAGGGAATGGAAGGACTGTCATAGGTAGGCAAGTGCATTCCCCTAACCTTCCACTTCTGTACCACTGGCCTACAGTGTCATGAGCACTGCTGTATGTGCTGTCAACATGTGCCAGCAGGTTTCTGTGCAGAGAGCATCTTAGTAGGCCAAAGTGCTGATGCAAGGCAAAACAAAGGCAGTTTTTAGTTGTTAGTAATCTCAAAAGCTCAGCACAGCAATGCACTGAGCTGATTGTGAACAATGTTACTTATACTGAGGCTGAAGGTATAGCGAACCTACAGGTCAATGAATTTAGCTGTAACTTTACCCCCTCTCTCCACAGTCTGTTCCTCAGTATATACCTGAAACTGGCTTGCTTCCTGCTGTCACACAAGATAAATTCCTA
Organism: Protopterus annectens; assembly: GCF_019279795.1. NCBI lineage: Eukaryota > Metazoa > Chordata > Ceratodontiformes > Protopteridae > Protopterus > Protopterus annectens. The sequence continues at coordinate 316,884,977 of NC_056739.1, forward strand.
AAAATGCGATCAAAAGCTAAACTACTGCATTGATGGGCCCTGACAGTATCCATGCATGCATCTCAAATAGCATGAAGCATGATTTAGCCACATCTCTAACAATGTTCAATCTCCGCCTCCATACAGGTTTTGTACCAAGCAAATGGAGAGTAGCTTCAGTCATTTCCCAGCTTTGGGGAGGACCTTCCACAGATCCAGGCAATTACATATCCATAAGTCTGGCCAGCCTCATACGCAAAGCCCTGGAAAGAATTATCATGGAACTAACAATCAGGACACGGGGAACCTCCAAACTTTGGACTAGTCTCCATTTATATCCGTCAAGGGCAGGTCATGTTTACTCAGCCTGGTGGAATTTTTTGAAAAGGTCACCAAAGCAATGGATGAAGGTAAAACTGTACCTTCCTTATACCTCTACCTGGCCAAAGCTTTTGACACAATCCCCCACTTAGGCGTAGTAGAAAAGGTAAATAAACTGGGACTAAAATCCCCTGTGTCACCTGCTGGATTGCCTACTGGCTCACAGATAAGAAGCAAGAATTTAAAATCGGGGAAGTTACTTCCACAAGGACACCAGTCACCAGTGGAGTCCCCCAGGGTTCTGTGCTGGGACCTCTCCTGTTTTGCATCTACTTTTCTGAAGTAAATGCTAATACCAAAGGGCTGTTACTGCTAAGTTTGCAGATGATTGCAAGCTAGGAACATTTATTGAATTCTCAAATGACCTAGCCATCCTACGGGAAGGTGTGTTCCAAGTTATTGGAGCCAAAGTCATGGACTGAAACTAAATGCCAAAAAATGCATGATTGTTTCCTTTGGGAAGTCCTGTACCCCCCTGGGAACTGCCACATTGACAATATGTCTCTAAGATGTACAGTTCAGTATTTGGGAATTTATCTGGACAGTGGCCTAACGTTTGACTAATGTGTGTCCATTGTTGTAATAAAAGGCCTTCTTTATTTATTTTATTTATTTGTATTTTTTAACGGGGATAGTGCACTGATTTCAGTGGCACTTTGCAGACACAACGCAGGTGAACAGGATCACATAAAAAATGAACAAACGTATTTACAGATAAAAGGATGTGCTATAAAACATAGTATTTACACCTGCAAAAATATGCTACAACATTTAGTTCATGAAGCAGTTTACAGTCAAAATATTGATGGAAAAAATGAAATTATGATTGTTGGAGCTTTTTGGATAAGATGTAGCCATAATGACTAAGATGGCTTATGCTACCTGGATAGCAGCATACCATTATATAGAGGGATGGGATATTGCACAGCTTGTAAACAAAGGGATTTTGTCTAAATCTCGTCATGCCATTGCCCCCCCCTTTGCTCAAGCCCTCATTAGGCTGAATATAATGCTCCTTTTGACATGTGTATGTTCAGTCACATGCAACAACTGGAGGGCCCACAGACATACATTACTAAAAGGTTACAAGGCCTGAACATGTTACACATGGACTAACCCAAAGCCCTGTCACTGTACTCGTTATCCTACAGACTGCTAAGAGGTGACCTGTGTCTGGCATACAAGGCAACCTCTGACCCAGTACCGGTGGGTTAATTCAGACCAGCAAGCCAAATGGCATCAGAAAACAGATCTAAACCTCTTCTGCAACATCAACAGAAGGATTTGGAGAGTCAACCATATCTCGCAGAGGATACTGGTGCTCTGGAACAGACTCCCTATCCACATAAAACAAAGTTCATACCGGTCTATAGTCGAGCACAACTTTGATCAGTGGATGAGAAAGACAATATTTACTTCAGGATTATGCCCCCTGTACTACTAATGGAAAGATGCAGTTCCTAAATGCTTTATCCCAACTGTATTGCAGTTCTCTATGGTATCAACCCAGTTATTGGCATTAGGGTTAATATACAATTACTGACCATGGGATGGGTAAAACTAATCTCTAACCAAATGGGTTAAGTTAATTTGAACACAAAAAGAGAAATTGGCTAGGCTTAAAAGGACCCACAAGGGCAACTAGCCTAATACTTACCTGTGAACTTCAGGCTGCCTGTCCTTTGACAGCCTGCACTAGTACAGTGACACCTCAGCGTTGTCCTTCATTTAGGATGGGAGTGTGGTGTCCGCCACTAATTCTTATACCTCTCGTACCAGTAATTGAACCCAGATAGACTTAATCAAAATCTAAGTTTTATCTGTTTGTCTGTGTGCCAGGGCTGGCATCTGCTTTCTAATGTTAGAAACTGTCAGGTTATGAAAATAAGTTACTGTTTGATGTCTGAGGAATACAGGAGCGTTCATATTTTCTTAGTAGGTGTTTCACTTCTTTTTTATACTGTACTAATGCAATGAAGCAAGTAGGGTTGGGAGCATCCACCATCCAGTACTTCAGTGACAACATCGTTCAGACAGACTGTGCATGAATTGGCAAGGTATCTGTTCATTTTTGTAGCTAATGGCAGTAGATCAAAGATGATACCAGAATTAAGATGTAGTTAACTACAGCCACAGCATACCCTTTAATTTACATGGTGCAGTGCAGCCTGGAGGATGCAGTCATTTGTGAATTATCAGTGTTCGGGAGTCTTGAGTTTGATACCTGTGACCGTCATTTGCATTCACTGTGATCATTTTTGTTTAAGTTTAGTTTAATGTAGTTTGTTTACCGGTGTCTTACACTGATCACTATAAACCATTTGCAGGCACAGTCCAGGTGAAGAAATTCTGGAAATAAAATTCGCAAACTCAGTCATCACAGAAGGTAGGTAATCCCATAGACAGTTGGTACAATATGTAAGTAGTATTAGAGTAGAAAATCAAATGTGAATTCATTTTTGCAGTGAATGAGAGGAAAGCAGCAGATGAGAACAGAGAATCAAAGTAGAGGTGATGTAGGTGAGGAGGGAGTTAGGTTATGTGACCAGTGGAAAAGCACTTAGGTTATTGATGAAATTGTCTTTTGAGCTGAGTTCTGAAGGTGGGGAAAGAGGAGACTTTAAGGTGAAGGGGGAGGGATTGCCAGAGGTTCGGTGCAAGATTGGAGAAGGAATGGTCTGTGGGGTGCAGTTTAGTTTGGGATGTCTGAAGATTGAGAGAGTCAATTGGGAGAGCTTGCAGAGGTTGTAGGGGTGGTTTTATTATGGAGGTTGCCTGCAAGAGGTGAAAAGGCACCTGCTTGAAGTAGTTTGAAAACAGAGACACAAGGAGTAGCTCAACTCTGTAGGAGACTGGTAGCCATTTGGCCTTTGAGAGGGTGATGCAACGGTGTTCCTGCGGGGAAGAATTGGAAATGAATCGGTAGATTTTGTTTTCAGTGGACTGTAGCGTAGGTGTTTTTTTTTTTTTTTTATATAGAGGCTGTGACTATGATCAAGTTGAGCAAAGAGGAGTCTCTTGCCTGTTGCAGTTCTAGCTGGCCTGGAGAGAAAGGGAGATACCTTCCAGTATGAGAATAAGGTGACGATGGAGCATTTCCTGGTGTTTTCAGTGTGGTTTTGGAAATTAAGTAACTGGTCTAGCAGTAAACCCAAGTATTTAAAGAATGTTGTTGCTTCTGTGAGGCAACCATTGAGATCTACAATGTTGAGATAAGTGTCTTTTTCATCTTTTGTGAGGTTATGTCATTCACTTTTTGTTTTTAGAAGGTTTTGGAGTAGCTTATTGTTGTTTAGCCAAGAACTGTGGGAGTAGAGATCACATTGAAGCTGGGTTTGAATGGTTGAATGTGAGGGACTGGATCAAAGTTTAATGAATGTTGAAAACAAAGGGGGGGGGGGTGGCAGTGTGGATCCCTGAGGAACTTCTCTGGTAAGATGTGCTGGCGGTGTTAGGGATGGGCCTAATTTGACACTGCAATACCCATTTGTTAAGAAATGTTGGAACCAGGTGAAAGTGTTGGGGGCTAACCCCAATTTCTTGGAGGGAGTAAAGGAGCAGGAAGTGGTCAATTAGATTTAAAGCTTTGATAAGATCAGTGAAGAAAGCTCCTGAAAGGTTTATCCATGTTGAGCAGGATCTCATTTTTAAATGACCACAGTGCTGTCAGTTTGTTCCAGCCAACCCAGAATCTATGCTGTTTAACAGTGAGGGGGTGGTACTGTTGGATATTTTCAAGTATTTTTCCAAGTGTAGAGAGGATGGAAATAGGGCAGAAGTGGGAGGTATTTATTGGCTGAGTCTGCTGGGGAAGGGGTTTAACCAGAGCAGATGTTCTTCATCTCACATTGCTGCAGTCCTTACTTATGGGTAGTCCGCTGTCCTCGGTCGGCCCGAATACCAAAGTATTAGGCTGACGTCGGTCATGGGCGCACAGCCCTGACATCAGAGCGTCAGGGTATAAAAGCGCATGACCGACGTCATATCCTCAGTCTTTTTTGCCGCATGGTCCGATGCAGAAGCAGCGTTGCAAGTGCCGTTCGGCTTTCTGAAATTTTTCGTTTTCGGAGTTTCAGACTTACCAAGTTGGGCTAAGTACCCCGTTGGGAGCATTTTGTTTTTCTTGCCTCAGTTATTTACTGGATGTCAGAAAAAGTGAATAATTGTGTTTCTTGTGGGAAGCAGATACCGCATAGGGATTACCACCGCTTTGTATCCTTGCTTGGGACCAGAGCACGATAGTTGGGTGTCGGTTTTGTGCTAGGTTTAATAAGCGCACTATTAAGAGAAGGCTAGATTGCGCTAGGTTAGTCTTTGGCAAACGGTGTAATTATAATATGCCGCCGGATCCCGACGCCCGCTTCCATGAAGCGTAAAGACAAATCTGTAAAGCCTAGGCAGGATGATTCGTCCATTTCGGACGCCGGTCCTTTAGAGACTGCAGTGGAACAGGTGGATCCGGCTGAAGTTTCTGTTGAGTCTCAGGGGGAAACCTTGATTTTACAGGATGTGGCCTCACAGGAGTCAGGTCAGGCTGAAGGGGCCTCTCAGGTTACTATTCTCCCTTCTTTGCCTAAGGGGGTTAGGCCTTCTGCTACTGTTTCTAGGGCTCCTTCTAAGGGCAGGTATGTTTTACCTTCTTCTGGAGTTAGTTCTGGTTCTTCAGGGTCTGTACCTAAGAAGCATATGCTTAAAATGGCAGAAGATTTGATTACTTTAATTAGAGGTTCCATGCCCCCTCCTGATAAGAGGCCCAGGGTAGAGCCAGAGTTGGGAATTTTGGAGCAGGCCTCAGATGATTCTGAGTCTTCTGCTGAAGATATTCAAGATTTTCCTCCTTATTCGGATTCCGATGCAGAGGATTCTACTCCTTCTGCTTCCCCTCCAGAGGATTTTTCATTTTCAGAAACCTTACATTCTATGAGGGAACATTTTAAGTGGGAAGGACAGGATTTCTCAGATTCCAGAAAGAGGCTTAGAGAGTTCTTGTTTTTACCACAGCATAGACCCTTGGCTATTCCTCCTGTTTTGGATGTTGTTCAGGATGTTTTTCGAGGCCTCATTTAATCCAGATTCTATGCCTCCTGCACCAGTTAAACCGGACAGGTATTATAGGGTACCTGAGGCTCATAAATACCTATATAAGAGTCCTAGGGCGGACCCAGAAACTATTAGTCAGGGGCCTAAGGGTGTTAGGGCTTCTGTTGTAAAGAATCCGGTTCCTCTAGATAAGGAAGCTAGAGCTTTGGACAGATGGGGTAAGAAGGTGTACACCTCTTCTACTTTAGCAATGAGGGCTTTAAATTGCCAGTTTCATATGTTGAAATATCAGAATTTCCTCCTTTCTCAGCTAAAATCTAAAGTGGATGCTTTGGCAGAGGGCATAGAGTGTAAAGAATTGCAAGATTTGGTGCATGTTTCTGAACAGGTGGGGAAACATTCTTTGCAGTGTGGCTTTGATGCTTTGCAGGCTTCTTCTAGAGTGGCTGCCACTGGTTCAGTTCTTCGTAGGCATGCCTGGCTTAAGGATCAGAATTTATCTGAGCATGTTAAGTCTAGAATTCTGGATGCCCCTTTACAGTCCGAAGTTTTGTTTGGTCCTCCTGTGGAGTCTGTTTTGAAGAAAATGGAGGACAAGGCTAAGTCTATGCAGACTGTTAAAGATTTTTGCAGGTTCAACCTCCTAAGTTTAGTAGAAATTGGCCTGCTAAGGGGTGGGCGTACCCTTCTTCTGATTCCCAGTCTAGGGGTAGATCTAGGCGTGGTAGGGGCAGAGCTCAGAGTACCTTTAGGCCTAGAACATGGAGTTCGCCTGCTCAATCTGCTGGTGAGGGTAGGGGCCAGTCCTTTCGTAAACAGGCCCAATGACCTGCATTTTCAGCTGCCAGATTCTTCTTGCCTGGCAGCTCCTTTGGGAGGAAAGCTAGCTCTCTTCAAGCAAAATTGGTTTTTAATCACCCAAGACAAATGGGTGTTGGACATTATAAACAGAGGTTACAAGTTTTATTTCCATACATTGCCTCCTTTCAAAGGTATGCCAGACATTCCTCCTCGGCAAAGGATGGAGGCTCACAAACAGATTTCATTACTTCTTCACGTGGGAGCTATACAGCCAGTACCTCCTTCAGAAGTGGGTCTAGGGTTTTATTCCCGCCTGTTTCTAGTACCAAAGAAAGGGAACACGTGGAGACCGATTTTGGATTTATCTCTCCTCAACACTTATTTGGACATTCCAAAGTTCAAAATGTTGACATTACAACAGCTTTTGCCTCTGCTGGGAAAAGAACACTGGATGTTAACTCTGGATCTAAAAGAGGCTTATCTTCATTTTCCTATCAGGCCCAGTTGCAGGAAGTACCTGCGTTTTCGAGCTGGAAATTTACATTATCAGTTCTCTGCATTGCCCTTTGGCTTATCTACTGCGCCCAGAGTGTTCACAAAGGTTCTGGCTCCAGTGGTAGCCTTTTTCAGGATGGAAGGAATACAAATTTATCCTTACTTGGACGATTGCCTGATTATTGCACAAGACAAGGACGAGCTTCTTCAGCATCTACAGTATGTGATGGTAGTGTTAAGATGCCTAGGGTATTCTGTGAACGAAACAAAGTCCAGTCTAGTACCCTCTCAGGACATGTGCTTTCTGGGTGTGAGACTGAATACAGCTTCCCAGATGGCCTTTTTGACCCCGGACAAACAGAAAAGTCTTTCACTTTATTTCCATCAAATGTCTACAGTCCAGGCTGACTGCAAGGACAGTCCTTCAAGCCTTGGGGTTCATGGCATCTTGTATTCTGGTGCTTCCCAATGCCAAATTGCATATGAGGAAGCTTCAATGGTATCTCAAAAATCTATGGACACAACACTGCCAGGATCTAGACACTGTCATTCAGATAATACCTTGCATTCAGAAGGAATTTTTGTGGTGGGCTCAGGAATGTCACCTAAACAAGGGACTCTCTGTGACCCGACCAGAGGCGAGTCAGATTCTAACGACGGATGCCTCGGACAAGGCTTGGGGAGCACACCTCAATGGAAAATGGGTGCAAGACACGTGGCCTGCCAGACTTCAACATTTGCATATCAACTTGAAGGAGATGTTAGCAGTACAATTTGCATTGATGGCTTTCAAGGATTTACTTCACCCAGGGCAGGTGTTGGTTCTAACAGACAACACAACTGTCATGTGGTACATCAACAAGCAAGGGGGAACTCATTCGTACCCTCTTTGCAGACAAGCGATGATTTTGTGGGAGACAGCTCTCAATCTTCAGGCAAGATTTCTACCAGGAGCACAGAACTCCTTAGCAGATGTATTGAGCAGACAAATAGTGGATCCCCACGAGTGGAAATTGGATCCTCAGGTATTTCAAAAGTTGACAGTGTCACGGGGAACTCCAGACATAGATCTGTTCGCTTCTCCACTAAATTACCAGTTGCCAAAGTTTTGCACAAAAAGGTTTCATCCCACAGCTTGGAAGGTGGACGCTCTGTCATTCAGTTGGAACAATCTTCATGTATATGCCTTTCCACCTCTACCTCTTCTGCCCAAGGTTCTCTTGAAGGCCAGACAAGACAAGCCATCCATGATCCTGATAGCACCGGATTGGCCTCGACAGCACTGGTACCCACTACTGAGGAGTTTGGTCTGAGAGCCTCCATGGCCTCTGCCTTTGATTCCACACCTTTTGTCTCAGGAGGGCAATCACTTTCTCAATGTCAGAATTCAGTCTCTGCATCTAACAGCCTGGCATATTCTGTTTTAGATTCTGGAGGTTTTCAGCTTCCACAAGTTTTGAATGTTATTTTGGAGGCCATGAGGCCTAGTACAAGGAAAGTTTATGCTGATAAATGGAGGAGATTTTTTATTTGGAGCAAAGGGAAGGACTTTGATGTTTCCAAGCCTAATTTGAGTGCTTCCTTACAATATCTTACTGAGTTATTAGACAAAGGTTTGTCCTTCTCCTCCATAAAGGTTCATGCTGCAGCCATTTCGGCTAATTATGACTGTGACCCTCCTTTATTCTCTCATCCTTTGTTTAAGCAGTTTCTCAGAGGGGCAAAGAACATAAGACCCCCACGTAGAGCTCCTACTCCTGCTTGGGATCTCAATTTTGTGTTGGAAAAGCTTACTCTACAACCTTTTGAGCCTGCAGCTACTGCCGAGTTGTATTTGTCATGGAAAACTGCTTTTTTGTTGGCCATTACTTCTGCAAGAAGGGTTTCTGAATTACAGGCCCTTATGGCAGTGGAGCCTTTCTTGATTTTTCATAAGGATAGGGTATCTTTGCGTACTAATCCTTCCTTTATGCCTAAAGTGGTTTCTAGTGTGGCCTTAAACCAAACTATTCATTTGCCTACTTTTTATGCAAATCCTCAAAGTAAAGGGGAGAAGATTTTGCATACTTTGGATATTCACAGGCAGTTGCGTTATTATTTGAGCAGAACCAAGGAGTTCAGACAGTCTCAGCAGTTGTTTGTTTCTTTTGCTTTGGGTTCGCAGGGTAGACCTGTGTCAAAACAAACTATTTCTAAATGGATTGGGTTTTGTATTTCTTTTTGTTATTCCCATCATGGTAAGGAGATTCCGACTGGAATCAGACCTCATTCCACTAGAGCTACTGCAACTTCTACTGCCTTTCTAAGGGGGGTAGCTACAAAGGATATTTTGGAAGCAGCCACTTGGAGTTCAGTACATACTTTTTCTAAACATTACCACCTTCCTCTTTATTCTAAGTCTAGGGCTGGATTTGCCACTGCAATATTACAGGGCATTTTAGCAGCCCCTAATGCTTTATGATTTTGCCAACCTCCCTTTCCCGTTGCTTTGGGATTCTACCCATAAGTAAGGACTGCAGCAATGTGAGATGAAGAACATAGTACAGTTTTGTACCTACCATAAATGTAGATGTTCGAAGATCCACATTGCTGCAGTCCAATTTCCTACCTCCTTCCCCTCTGTAGCTTAGCATGGTTATATGGTTTGGGTGATGGCTGTAGTTGGGCATATCTTTTGGGAAGGTTTTTTGGCTGTGGCCTTTCTTTTAGGGCCTTCTGACATCTGGGGCAAGAAAAGACTGAGGATATGACGTCGGTCATGCGCTTTTATACCCTGACGCTCTGATGTCAGGGCTGTGCGCCCATGACCGACGTCAGCCTAATACTTTGGTATTCGGGCCGACCGAGGACAGCGGACTACCCATAAGTAAGGACTGCAGCAATGTGGATCTTCGAACATCTACATTTATGGTAGGTACAAAACTGTACTTTTTCCATATGTCTGGCATTTTATTTTGAATTAGGTAGAGGTTATAAATATGTAGAAGAGGTGTGACAAGCAAGTCTTTTCAGAGTGATATAAACCAAGGGAATAGGGTGTTTGTACCACGGGGTGCATCCAGGATATGTTTTCTAGAAGGGGAACAAGTTTTTTTTGTGTTCGAGAAAGTCAGAGGTTGAGAGTTTGCTTTAACAGGTCTGGCTGAGGATAGGAGAGGAGGTAGAATCAGTGGATGTCACATCAATAGATCATAGGGTGGAAAGGGATGGTGATGAAATGAGGGAGGATTAAGAAACAAGGAGAGACTAGGATTTTGGTTGCAGATTTCTGAGAACAATAATAACCATACAACATTTTATATTCATAAAGTAGCAGAAAGTTTTCTAAGAACTAAGACAACATAGGACTTGAGAAAAGGAGATTCTGACAATAGAGATAACTGCAGTTAGGGGTACAGAGAATAGGCAAGAAGGGGTTGGAATTTACTGGGTAAACTGGCAAAAGAACCAAGGTATTGTTTGCAAATAGGGAGGGAAAGGTAATAGAATGGGAAAAGGCCAAGAATACTTCTAGGCTGCAGGCTAGAGATTGCTTATACTTAACATCAGTCCTTGATAGGGAAGGCAAAGAGAAAGGAACAGGGTAGTCATACATGAAAGGACAGCACTAATAGTTCTTAGTAGAATCTAGAACAGAAGCTACTGGTAAAAAATGGATAATTAGTAGGGCATCGAAAATATTCCACAATAACAATGAGAATCAATCAGAAGGAGTAGAAAGGATTGAGAAAACTGGATAAGCAACTCACAAAGAAACAATGGTAGGATATATGTATGGCTCCCAAATATGAAATTGTTTAGAAGATTTAGGGTTTTTGATCGGATGTGTTTTCATAGATATTTTTATACTGCAAGCAGACTCCCAAAATTTTTTTCCTCATTTAGTTTGAAAATATTGGAGGTGTGATGGGGAAGAAAGAGGTAATTGAGAACATACATCTTGGAGTGTAATGAGTTGGCATTCTTTTAAAAATTCCCTGTAGACTACTGGGTCAGAAATACTAAGTGAGTAAACTGTTGTAACTACAGAAGTTATCTTTTTTGAAATGTGATAGAGAATTGGAGTTGCCTACACATAGTAAGGTCTTGTTGACTTTAATTCTTGTGGCTTCCAGAAAAAAAAAACTACTAGAATATGGAAATCCATGTAAACCAACTGTACTAGAAGTAGTGAATATAGTAACAGAGGTAGAAGTGGAAGTTGGATGTTTAGAAAAGGGTAGGAGCAATTTACAAAGAAAAAATTATGTATAATGTTTGCAACTGAAAACATGTCAGTATGGTTTGTTTTCATTTTTATAAATGTGTGATTGCCTTTGTCATACATAATTCAATAAAGAAGTCTTCTTTTTTTTAACAAGAAACAGTATATCATGGATCATAGGTCCATACTAAGCAATTAGTCTGTAGACTATTACAAGCTTAGCCAGTAACCCAATGTCAGAATCAAAACATGCACCTTGCATTTGTGAGGTGAAGACCTTGACCATTATGCAAACCCTCTCGTCCCACACTTGCATCTAAACTGACTGGAACAGTGTTTTTTAAAATCCTTTTTTGATTTCCTACCTCTCCACATAATTCAGTTCATCATTTCCGTAGATCTCTCTTTCTCATGAGTACAGACAAGAGCTGGGTAGCAAGAACTGAAAGACTGCATACTTGAAAGATGGAAGATGTGTGTGTTTGGGGAGCACATTTTCCTTTACTGTGTTAACACTGTCCGATATTGCAAGTTCCTTAGGTAGACATGCAGTTAGGTTTTCCTCCAGTCTTTCCTAGAAGATCTCCACGCAACCTCGCTGCATAAAGTGATGCTTTGAAATAACCTGACATCCTAACTACAGGGAAGTTCTTGACTGGCTGAACCCCCCACCCCCAACAAGCATGCAGTTGGCTACTCCGTTCCTGACATAAACCTTGGCAACTCTCTCTGATATCTAGGTTACCTACCACAAAAGTGACTGATGCAGCGAAGTCCAGTGTGAAACTGGTTGTGTTTCATGTAGGTATTGGTTGCAATACTTGCTACTGTGCTTTGTGTCCTGATGTGTGTTTATCAGAAGTCATGACAGTGTATTTACTTTTTCTGTCCCCTTAGTAAGGTACCCTCCCAAAGCTTTTAAGAGAACTAGGACAGTTTAAAGAATTGTTTTCTGTTTTTTTTTTCTTTTTTCTACGAGTGATGCAGCTGGCGCAGTGTTGGCAAGTCTGTGCAGCACAGCTCAAAAGTTTTACTACAACAGCCTTATATAGTTACATTCGTAGGCAGAGTTAACACCGGGAACCTTTTTAAAACCCTGCAACTTCCTTACCCAGATCTGTGCTGTTAGTTAAATCCAGCTGCTGAAGGATTTGAACAGCATTCTGTAATCTCTCTGTCTCTCCCTTTCTGTCTACTACTGTTGTGTTAATACTGCTTCTGACAGATGAACTGATAGTCAGCAAGCACGTCCATGGCCATTAAAACTTCCATTGATTGCTTACCTTAGAAGGATAAAGACACCTTAAGAGATTGCTAAGGACCAGCAGGCTGGATTCCTTTGTGAAGGCTGCCAGTCTGGCGAGCTGGAATTTTGTAAATAATTCTGTCTCATTTGTGAATAGTGATATGATTTATATGCTTGTCTTTCAAATGTAAGAAAATTGTGTGTTACGTACTGAGCTTCAAGAATGTAACCACAGTGTACTCTACTAGAAAAGAACATAAATGTATATGGACTTAAGTGCCTGTGCAAATGTGTGTTTTCATGGTAGAAGCTGGAACATACAGAATTAACTTGCAAAACCTCAAGAAATTAAGTGGAAATTGTTTATGATTCCGTTTTCTCTGATGTTCTTCGTGTTTCACTGTTGCAGTCGTCACACTTGGGTTATCTGCCTGCAGGTAGTCCTCAGTTGGCCCGAATACCAGAGTCTTTGGATTTCTGCATCAGATACTGTTGCATCTTCCATGACGTCAGGTCGCCAGGGGTATAAAACATGTAGCTGACACCATTACATCAGCTTTTCTTGTCATGCGGGAGCCCGAAGCAGTTCGCAAGTGCTGGTCGGCCGCTACCTAAAATTTTCATTTTTCGAGTTTCAAACCTGAAGTCTTCTAAAGCTACGTACACCGTTGAGGATTCTTTTTTTCTTGCTCCAACCGATGTGTAAAAAATTGTCTTGCCTGTGGAAAGCAAAGACATCACAGAGATTTTCATTCTTACTACATCACCTGTTTAGGCCCAGACAATGACGTTCCTCGCTGTTGGTTTTGTGCCTTGTTTAATGCCCGAACTATTCGACTTCAGGCTATCTTTGTTGCTAAATTCTTTCGCTGCCGTTCTCCGTATTCCGAAATGGCTTCGATAAGCCATCCGACTACAGATATTCCAAAAAAAGTAAGGACAAAGACAGAGACAGACCGCATAGGTCCAAAACTGCCGACGATGCTTCCATTAAGCTAGTCCCAGTCCGCCGGTACTCAGTGAGGTGCCTTTGCAGCCCCTGATACCTGCTTCTCCAGATTCGCAGGCCTCTGCTGAGACCCATTCGGAGTCCGGTATGCTGCGAGTTGCTTCTTCGATTATGGAACCTGCCGATGTCTCTACCTTGGATGGGTCCAGAGCCGCTGTGCAAGCACCGGTGTCTAAGGGTGTATTCCGACCTTCTGATGTTCGTATTAAACAGACCACTTTGTTTCAGACTAAAACTACTCAGGCCCAGAGTTTGCACTACGCCTAAGAAACTGACCAAAGTGCATGCTTAAGCTCCCATGCCACAGAAACAAATGCTTAGAATGGCTGAAGACCTTATAACTCTAATTAGGGGAAGCCAGCCTTCCTCCTCTAAAAGACAAAGAATTGATTTCCCTTCTGATTCAACAGACCATGAGTCTGATGACTGATCCCTCTGATTACCAGGAACATACCCTTATCTACCTATGAGGATTCCATTCCCTCTGCCTCCCCTCCAGAGGACTTTTCTTTTGGTGAAACCTTGCTTACCTTAAGAGAGTATTTTCGCTAGGAATGCCAAGACTACCCACAGTCCAAAAAGAGACTCGGAGAATTTTTAGACTTGCCTCAGCACAGGCCTCTAGCTCTACCCCTTGTCCTGGATATTGTAGATGATGTTTTCATGGAATCCAGTCTTACTCCTGATACTTTACCACCAGCTCCTAGAAAGCCTGACCGTTCTACAGGGTACCCGACTCTCACAAATTTCTCTAAGAATCCCACTGCGGATCCAGAGACCATTCCCAAGGACCTAAAGGTAATAAGGCTAGTACAGCCAAAAATCCTGACCCTTCAGATAGAGATTCGAGGGCTTTAGACAGATGGGCCAAGAAGGTATATACCTCTGCAGCTCTTGCCATCAGGGCTTTAAATTGCCAGTTTCACATGTTGAAGTACCAGCAGCATATTATGGAACTAATTAATCAAAAAATGTTGTTGCTTCCAGATTTTGCAGAAAATAAAGATTTACAAGAGTTAATGCATTCTGCAAACCAAGTCAGTAAACATACTTTGCAGTGTGGTTTTGATGCCTTAGAAGCATCTTGCAGGGCTGCTGTCACTGGGTCTGTACTGAGAAGGCATGCCTGGCTGAAGGAACAAATCTTGCCAGACCATGTCAAAGCAAAATTACTAGCTGCTCCATTAAACCAGGAACATTTGTTTGGCACAAAAGCAGAAGACGTTCTTAAAAAGATGGAGGAAAAAGTTAAATCTATGCAAACTGTTAAAGATTTCCTACAGGTACAGCCACCTAAATTGAGTAGGCATTGGCCTTCAAAAAACTGGTCCTTTCCGGTCCCTACCAGGTCTTCTCAGCCCAAATCCAGGGGCAACAAACCACCAAGGCTACAGTCTCAGGGTACGCAAAGATCTAAACAATGGAGTGCTTCCCCCTCAAAAACAGGGAGTGGTAAGCCACCCCCTTATGGAAAGAATTCCCAATGACTCGTCTATCATCCTTCCCTGCCATGCCCAAGTACTTGCACCCCTAAGAGGAAAACTCCCCCTGCATGCAAAAAACTGGATGTCCATTACCCAGGACTGATTGGTCCTAAACATTGTATCCCAGGGATGCAGATTCTACTTCCACTCACTGCCAACTCCAAGCGGGTTTCCAGACCTTCCTCCAAACCAGTGGGCAGAGGCTCACAAGCAAGTACTTTCTCTTCTCAGTATCAGGGCTATTCAACCTGTTCCAGTAGAGCAAAGAGGACAGGGTTTCTACTCCAGACTGTTCCTGGTGCCCAGAAAAGAGGGCTCTTGGCACCCTATCCTGGACCTGTCCATTCTCAACACCTTCCTGGTGGTACCAAAAATTCAAAATGCTTACACTACAACAGCTGCTTCCTATGCTAGCCAAGGACTCCTGGCTAGTCACCCTAGACCTAAAATAAGCTTATCTGCACATCCCCATAAGGGAATCTTGCAGGAAATATCTACGTTTCAGGGTAGGCTGTATGCACTTCCCTTTGGCTTATCTACTGCACCCAGGGTATTCACAAAGTGCCTGGCTCCATCCATTGCATACTGCTGGCAGAGAAGTATTCAAATGCATCCATACTTGGACGATTGCCTGATTCAGGTGGACTGTCAGGAATTGCTGGTTTGGCACCTGGCATTTGTAAGTAGGCTTCTAACTTCTCTGCGGTACAGCATCAACGAAAAGAAATCACATCTGGTGCCCAGCCAAAAGATTGTATTCCTGGGAGCAAGCTTGAACACAACTTCCCAGATGGCATTCCTTACTCCAGAAAAACAGGTTTATTTGACAAACTACTTCAAACTAATGGCCACCAGAAATCATCTATCTGCAAGAAAAATACTGCAAGCCCTAGGGTTTATGGCCTCATGCATTCTACTAATTCCATATGCAAGACTGCATATGAGGAAACTTCAGTGGTACTTTAAAAAGCCTCTGGTGCCAAAATTCTCAGGACCTGGAAACAATTATTCCTGTCATCCCTTGTCTAAGGGCAGAGTTCCTTTGGTGGGCAGAGGCTTGCAACCACAACAGGGGACTCCCTTTCACTCAACCCCTTGCCGCCCAAAGCCTGACAACAGACTCATCAAACTGTGCATAGGGGGCTCGCATGGCTGGCAAATACATTCAAGGCAAATGGAGCCCAGGACAAATTCACCTACATATCAATCAAAAAGAAATTGTTAGCTGTACAGAATGCTCTGACAGCCTTCAAATACCTTATCCTTCCAGGACAACTCTTGATAAAGATGGACAACACCACAGTTATGTGGTACATAAACAAGCAGGGGGGAACGCATTCCTACCCACTCTGGAGGTTAGCCATTGCCTTGTGGAACACAGCCTTGAGCAACCAAGTGCACCTGCAAGCTCATTTCCTGCCAGGCAAACAAAATTCACTGGCAGACAACTTAAGCAGAAATCTACTGGACCCACACGAGTGGAAATTGGAACCAAACACATTCAAAATTCTAAGCCACAGGTGGGGGACACCAGAGGTGGACTTCTTTGCCTCCCCCCAAAACCATCAATTGAGCAAATTTTGCACCAAAAATCCCCACAGCCAAGCATGGAAAGTGGATGCCCTATCCTTTACATGGGAAAACCTCTCAATTTATGCCTTCCCCCTCTGCTCCTCCTCTCAGAAGTACTACTCAGGATCAAACAGGACAAACCAAGGACAAACCTTATTGCGCTAAACTGGCCCCACCAGCACTGGTACCCACTCCTATGCAGTCTGGCAGCATTGCCACCCTGACACCTACATCAGACCCCCTCCCTGCTGTTCCAGCAGGTGGGACAGATTGTACAATCCTCAGCTGCAAACCTTGAACCTTGCAGCCTGGCTTATTCCCTGAATACACCACCAGCAACCCTCAACAAACAGCTGCTGGACATTATCCTTGAGGCCAGAAGGCCTAGTACTAGGAAATTCTATTCAGAAAAAATGGAAAAAATACTGTTCTTGGAGCCAGTCTCAAGGAAAGGACACAGCCGTGCCCACCTTACCTCAAATCCTAGATTACCTAGCAGAGCTGCTCCACAAAGGCCTACCCTTCTCTTGGAAAACAGCTTTATTTCTAGCCATCACTTCAGCGAGAAGAGTGTCTGAGTTACAGTCACTAATGGCTGTGGAACCCTTCATTATTTTCCATGCAAACAGGGTTTCCTCTTATGCCCTTTTATGCCCAAGGTGGTATCCAGTGTGGCTCTAAACCAATCCATCCATTTACCAACCTTTTTCCCAAATCCTCAGAATAAAGGGGAAAGGATCCTGCACTCCTTGGACATACACAGACAGCTCAGGTTCTACCTTGACAGGAATAAGCCTTTCAGAAAATCTGACCAGCTGCTAGTCAGCTTTGCTACAGGGACAGAGGGCAAGGCCATTTCAAAGCAAACCATCTCCAAATGGATAGCACACTGCATCCATTTCTGCTACAAACACCATGGAAAACCTACCCCACAGGGGATCAGAACTCATTCTACTAGGGCTACCTCAACCTCTACAGCGTTTTTCAGAGGAGCTCCTACCAGGGACATTCTGGAAGCTGCAACCTGGTGTTTAGTACACACATTCACCAAGCATTACTTCTTGCCTGTCTTTTCTAAATCCAGAGCTAGATTTGCCACAGCAGTCTTACAATGCCTGCTAGCCAGCCCTACTATTACTTGACTGCCTCCACCCTTCCTCAGCTTTGGGAATCAACCCAAGTGTGATGACTGCAACAGTGAAACACGAAGAACATAGTACAGTTGTGTACACTTACCATAAATGTAGATGTTTGAGTGTATTCACTGTTGCAGTCCTGGTTACCCTCCCTCCAGCCCCCTGACTCTTATATGCTTTCTACCTATCCTCTTTTTGGCCATATCTTATAGCTATGGTATTTACTTTTTACTGGAGGTGGTGTTCCGCACCATGTAATTGCTTCCTATTTTGGGGGTTCCTGACATCTGGGGCAAGAAAAACTGATGTAATGGAGTCGGCTGCATGTTTTTATACCCCTGATGTCATGGAAGAGGTGACAGCATCCAACGCAGAAATCCCAAGACTCTGGTATTCCAGTCGACTAAGGGCTACCTGCAGGCAGATAACCCAAGTGTGATGACTGCAACAGTGAATAAACCCGAACATCTACATTTATGGCAAGTGTACACAACTGTACTTTTCAGCTCGGAGCAGACACAGTCTAGGGTTGTAGATTTTCCTATTGTCTGGAAACAGAAATAATTACAGGTTTCAAATGTAAAAGGCAAGCGTCTAATAGAGGAGTGTTTTTCACAGAGAAATGTTAAATTCTGTTGGTATCTGTAAGCCTGGGAACTGAAGGCACAGGTAACAAAGAATGATGTAATCTGAGATAACCCAGCAGTAATGTTTGATAGTAATTTGAGCCATCTCAGAGAGAAAGTCTGTGCATTTTGTATCTTGTCCTGGGTCTAGAAACATCCTCTCACCAGCACTTCTGCCTTGCTGATAATAAGTACTAGATTACAGTGGTTTCTCTTAGAGATGGATAGGAATATAGCAAGATTAGTTTAGATGTTTTCTGTATTTGTGAGACTGTCCTGCAGTGTTGTTTTAAAATATTTCCTGTGATTCTGAACTCTGTTATCACTGTGTTGAGTTATTGAGTATTGTCTTGTTCTTTTATTATTTATTATTAAATATATTTAAACCTTTTAGTTGTGGCTGGTTTGTTTAGAGATATTTAAGCTTTTTAAGAGTACTTACAAGTATTTGGTCACACTGTATAGGCCACTCCTAAATAGCCTTAAAAGTCTTGGACACACCATTTGGTAATAGAACCATTACACAGTTGAATTGGTCACCCTTTGGGAAGGGCCTTATAGTAGCTAATAAGAGTGGTTGGTGGCAGCTGGTACTACCTTATAGACTGGGTAGAAGGGGGCATATCTAGTGAACCTGTGCCAGCCTTCCCCAGGAGTGTCTGTGTATTTGTATATAAATCAAATCTCAATTTGTGTGTGTGTCAGCTACTTGGGCAGGGACACAAAGCACTGGTTGGACAGAGAGGGTGCTGGAGGTTTTGGCTTGACCACTCGACTGAGATCTTAACCCAGTAGCTGTGCCAGTGCAGAGTCTTATTGGAGAAACCAGCTCAAGATCGACTGTGATCTTTGTATACGGTTAAGGGAAATGATACTTTACTGCATGTGTACTCGTCATCCTCCCAATGTGTACATCCCTCACTAGTGTTAGTGGTGAGGATTAAAGCTCCTTGATTACTGGACCAGGGCAGGGGTGTCACAGCCTTAATTTTTAGTTTAAGAGATTACGCTAGCTCTAGATGGAAGGGGGGCTTAAATTACTAGGAGTAAATGGGGCTTACCTAGTGGAGTTCTGGACTAGTAGTAATGGGAAGAAGTAAAAATGACACTGGTCATAAATTACTTAACCGTTATTGACTGGGAAAGTCCAACTAGGACAAAGCCAATTTTCAGTGGCGGCCCTGGTAGAAATGCTAGAGACGCATGTCTTTGGAAAATGGGAGGAAACCAGAGTACGTGGAGGAAGCCCACGTGAACTCAGGGAGGATATGCAGACTACACACAGAAGGCACCCCTGCTGGGAATCGAACTGGAAAACCTCTTGCTGATGACCTGACAACCTTAACCGCTGCACTGTATCTTTGTATGTTGGGGAGAGGGTCATTCAGAAGGGATGTAGGAAAGGTTTATTTCATAAGACGGGTGGCATATCGGAGAAAAGTTTACTTATGCGTGCACATGCACACTACATATTGGGCTTAACCAATGTTTTGTATAAATATACTAGTTTGATGGTAGCAGTTATTAAAGAAAATAAAGGCACTTGGTAAGGAGACTACTTACAGGTAGTCTGCATCAGGAGCAAGTATATTAAGTGTTTGATAAAGCTGGACAGACTGGATAAGCCAGCTTTTATTTTTTTTTTGGGGGGGGGGTCTGTTACTCATACTGTGCTTTTACTTTGCATGGACAAACCTTAAAAATGAGACATTAGAATAAAATAGGATACAGGTTGTAGCAAGTAGGCTGGTCCCAGCTTAATGTGGGATAACATTCTGAGTAGTTTTAATTGACAGACTCAAAATTTCTCTTTAGACAATTGTAAACTGAGAGAAGGTTGTGTTCAGAAGCTGTAGTTGGGAATAAATTGAGCAAATGCTATCCCAGTAGGGCTGCTGTACTGAACTTGTGCAGTCACATATGTAGCCCCTTCTTACACACAACTAAAGTAGTGCTGCAGAGCTGATAACCTTACAGGAAATGTTATCTTGTGCTGGCCTGAATCCAGTCTTACAGTGTCTAAAAATACACAATGTAATAATGGCCTTCATTTGTAAAGTGCTTTTGTACACATACAGGACAGTAATGTTTAACATTTGTAACCATTTTAGACGGGTAGCAAAATCTGTTTTCCTGTGCCTAGGGGATGTGGTGATGGGGGCATATTGGTGATAACACTTGTTAGATGATCTGTGACCTTCACGTGTCTTTCAATATGACATCTCCTGTAAGGTACCTACTTAGACATTGCTAATGTGCTTAAGAGTTTAGGTGTCTCAGCAACACTAGCAGAGTGAAAGTGCTGAGCTGGTAAACTTAACTGTGCTGCCAAGGTAGTCATTCTTTTATCTTTAGTTAACCCTTGCATAAAACCAGTGAGTGCAGAGGCAAGTAACTGACCTGCCTTGTGTTCCACATCCTTTGTTAAAACCTCATAGAAGCATACCACTTACTTCAGTGTATTCTTCCTCATTCTTTTGGTGTACCTTTTTAAGAACTGAGCATGTTGAACCTGGACTTGACAGGGGCAAGGAGAAGCTGGTAGCGGTAAACTGGGATGGGGGTAAGAGAAGAGCTGCTGCAGTCTGCAATGCCTTAAAAGTGTCACTGTAGTGTTTTTTTTTTCCAGTTGGGCTTTTCTGTGTGCCTCTGTGTCAGTCAATTTTTATGCTACAATAGATTTTGTGTGAAAAGGCACTGATATCCTGACTGACATCACACAGTATTCATAATGAAAGGGTTATCACCACTAATTCCTGTCTGGGGTAACAAACTTTAGCTTCCCAGGATTGTATGTCTGACATGTGACCTCATCTCTTAAGGGTATATAGGTGGACTCATGAGTGCATTTCCCCAGACTATCTCACCATCTTCCCAAAAGCAAGTCCTGCATCCATCAAACTTTGGTTGTTGGCATCCTTCCTTTGCTTTTTCCAAAGTTTTTTTTGCTTACACAATGTTAAGTTGTCAATCTCGCCTTTCATTCTTGCTGGATGGGTTCGGAGCCGATCCTCGGCTCCGACTCGGCACTTGCTAAGCTCGAGAGTCACTTTTACCAGCTCGAGGCAGCCCTATATCCCATGATGCAAGGCGGTGATTACCCAGATCTCGTTTGCCGCTTCGCTCATGAGGTCACCTTTTTTGCCAGCTCCTGGTAAGTGAATTTAATTACTCTTTTCTGAGAAATTTAAATATCCCAATACTTTAAATTTTCCTTTTCCATAGTTGGTTAGTTATCTGATACACTTAGCCCTATTCCCGTTAGCTTCCCGTTCCCTTATCTATATTTTCTTTTTCAGGCCTTAGGCCTTCCCCTCCCAAACAGTTTTCCTGTCGGGATTTGTTTAGGTGTGTTTGTGTTTTTATTCACTGTACTTAATTTTTGTTTAGTCAGTGTGATTTTTGGACTGAGTGGTGTGTGTGTTGTGTTTAGGACTTAGTCATGTCTAAAGACACCAGGGTCTCAGGTTTCAAGAAGTGTGACTCGTGCTGTCAGAAGATGTCTCTGACAGACGGTCACACTTCTTGTATTTATTGCCTGGGACCCCTACACCTGCAGGACTCCTGTGCTATTTGTCACTCTTTCAGCCAGAGAGTCCTGCAGGAATGTAGAAACAAGCTAATTTTAAGAGGTCTTCTCAAGCCTGAGAGCTCCCCGGCTAAGTCCGGCTCGGGGAAGCCCTCAAAGCCATCCAAGGCCCAGACTTCAGTGTCCAAGTCTGTGGCCTTGGTTCCGACTCCACCAGAGCCGATCCTTCCTTTTCGGAAGTTTTAGTATCTGCGCCGATCGGCACCGATACCCTGGCTTCGATACCCTTGTCGGCACCGGCTGGAGCCGATACCTTTGCTTCGAAGCCTGCGTCGGCTCCAGCTGGAGCCGACACATCTCTAACCCAGCTCAGAGCCGACAAGCTGTCGGCTCCAACTGGAACCGAAGGTTCTTCGGCTCCGATGGCTCCGTCGAGAAAGAGATCTAGATCTCCTTCGCTGGAGTCTATCCACTCGGCTCCGGTCTCTCCCTTACTTTCGGAGCGGAGCCATCGGAGCCGATCTTCAAGGTCTTCCAGGCTCTCAGACCATGACTTGGAGAGAGTGGTGAGTAGACTGCTGAAATCACAGGCACTGGCCCAGATGCTCCATAGCCCGTCTCAGCAGACGATCGCTATTCCACACCCTCCAGAAATTCCTCCTTCGACTCTCCTTCAGAGTTCGGAGCCGGAGATTATTGGTACCGTGACTGTTGGTGCTTCGGAGCAGATACCACCCTTTTCGGCTCTGTCATTTTCGACTCCTTCCTTGGAGGGATCCGGTCGTCGGGCTTCCCTGGTCGGCTCCGAGGGGGCGAGTGGCATCGGATCCTTGTCCGACCCCGTTCTCCCTCTCGGGGCTTCGGCCTTGGTGAGCTCGGCACCGACATCTGCTTCGGAGCCTTCCCTTTCGGTGGGGCCAGGGATTCCTGTTTCTTCGGAGCGGGAGCTCTCGGTCCTCCCCGGGAGGGGAGCCTTCGAGGTGATGAGTGTGCTAGCCCCTGAGCTCAGTCAGCAGTCTGTTCCTTTAGCTCCTCCCTCTACAGTGCCTGTAGATATCTCTTCCCACTCTCTTGCTCCCGGACCCAGAGATCCATCGCCCCAGGTTTCCCCATTGGGAAGAACTTCCTCTTCCGAGGTTTCTCCTGATCCTTCAGGGGAACCCCCGCGTAAGAGGACCTGCAAGAGGAAGCACTTAGACTCCCCTGAGTCTACGACATCAGATACCGATTTAGATGAGTCTGAGGGGTCCCCAAGATCCCCCTCTGAGGATGTCTCCTTTTCAGACATCCTTGAACTCCTGAAACAGAGGGGAAACTGGCCCTCCATTAATCCTTCCGAGGATGAATCGGTATACCTGGAGGCTTTTGGATCTCGACCCTCCACCTCCTGGGTGTCTCCGCCTTTCGACCCCCTCAAGGACGTGATAGCTCGAAAGGCGTGGGCATCTCCTGATTCGGTGAAACCAGTCCCCAGGAGGCCTTCTGAATTTATCACGGCCCCCACTGAAAAACAGTTTCTCACTAAAGGTGTCCCGGTTGATGCCATGGTGGTGGCGGCCGCCACCAAGAAGGAACTTGCAGATCCTTCCGTACCAGTCCATCCTCCTAACAAGGAGTCTAGGACCATGGACAGGTATGGTAAGCGGATGTTTTCCTCAGCGACCTTTGCTATGCGTTCGCTGAATTACCTATGTCACTTCACCCGACTTCAAAGAGATATCCTCAAAGAATTGGGTGAGGTAGTACAGGATCCATCAGCTGCAGGGGAGTACAGGATCCATCAGCTGCAGGGGCTCAAGAGAAGATTGCCTCTCAACTGGGAATCCTAAATTCCATAACTAACTCCTCCATGCGGCTCATTTCTTATGCAGCCGATGGGGCGAGTAGAGCCGCAGGCACAGGAGTGGCTCTCAGACGTCAGTCCTGGATGCGGCTTTGCAATTTTGCAGACCCTAACTAGTCACAAAAAATAACAAGAACTGGCGAAAATACGAAACCAGGTACAGGAGCCTTGAAGTCAGAAGAATGAGCACAGAATAACTTAAACGCAATTTATTGGTAATATCCAAAGCGTTTTCGTTGCTGTAAAAACAGTAACTTCTTCAGAAGAATAAAAAGTTTTTGCGCCACAAATATTTTAAATGTTCAAAAGGAAGTGTCAGATGACATCACTTCCTGAATTGGCGCTATTTTGAAATCAAGTCAAACAGTCAACCATATATGCAGTATAAAATAAGACATATTAAACAATATTTAATACAAGTATATGCTATAAACTTAAAACCATCAATAAGATTCTAAAAACATTTAAAAATATATGCATATGTGTATATGTATAAATGCATATGCACCTTTAAATAGGCTTAATTAATGAACATTAACCACATATCATTCAAATAGTGAATGAATAATAAAATTAAACCTAAAAATCCTACTTAAATCAACAAATATGTTGAAAAACATTGGTACTAATAAGAGTATTTCCTTATCTCTTATAACTCTTAAGTTTCAACACTGCTGCAATGTTACAGTTCTCGTTGAGGCCAGGGACATTAAAAGCATCAATTTTGCAGACCCCTTTAAGGCGTCCTTCACAAACTCTCCCTTTGATGGGACAACTTTGTTTGGCCCTCAGATGAAGGACACTTTGACCAGGTGTGAGCAAGACGGCAAGACTCTTTCTGCCGTAGGAGTCCGTTTCTCCACCCCTTCTAGACCTTACCCCAAAGGTCAGAAGGGAGGGAAAATGTGGTTCCGAAAATCACAGGGAGTCACGCCCGACGCACGTGGTCAGTTTACCCCCAGAGGCAGAGGGGGTAATAATAACAGACGCAACCCTAGGGGCAGAGGGGGTCCGCAGAACCAGGGCAGCAGAGAACCTCTCTCTGACGAGCCCTTCCAGCATCCCTGAGGTGTTGCCCGACTGCCCACCCTTGGAGGCAGTCTGGGGGAGATTATCGCTGTACCCAGAAGCCTGGCTTTCCCTCTCTCAAGACAAATGGGTACAGTCTATCATATCCGAGGGTTACAAAAAACCTTTCGAGAAAAGCCCCTTCCCTCAAAAAGGATCCCTTCCACAGACGTTCCACCCAGTCTAAGGGAAATTGCAAAGCTAGAGGTTTCAAAGCTTCTAGAGAAAAGGGCAATCCAGCCAGTTCCAACAGATCATTTAGAATCCGGAATCTACTCAAGGTTTTTTGGTCCCCAAAAAGACTGGAGACTGGAGACCGATATTAGACCTCAGCAGGCTGAACAAGTCTGTCAAAAAGGCAAGATTTCGGATGGTCACACTTCAATCAATTTTGCCCTTTCTGGGCAGAAGTAACTGGATGTGATGCGTACTATCACATAAAAATCCACAGACGCTCTAGAAGGTTTCTCCGCTTTCGGCTGGGGACCAGTCATTTTCAGTTCAGAGCCCTGCCCTTTGGTCTCACTACAGCCCCCAGAGTGTTCACCAAATGCATGGCAGCGGTCACGGCTCACCTGAGACGTCAGGGATTCCAGGTGTTTCCGTACCTAGACGACTGGCTCCTCTCAGCCACCACCAGGCATCAACTTCTCCAGGCCAGGGATTACACTCTACTTCTCTGCAGCCAGTTAGGGATTTCAGTCAACTTCGAAAAGTCTTCCTTATCGCCTTGCCAATCTATTACCTTTATAGGCGCAGATCTAGACACTACTCGGATGTCAGCAAACCTAACAAACCAAAGAATCCTGGATATCCAAAACCATGTTCGAATGATCCTATTCAGCAAAAAGGTACAAGCCAGGTTGGTCCTCAAAGTGTTAGGCCTTATGGCAGCTGCCATCAGACTTCTTCCTCTGGCACGTTTTTACATGCGTCTCCTGCAGTGGATGTTGTTTACCCAATGGTCCTTCCAGCAGTTACCCATGCGTCACAAGATTCTAGTGACAAAGACCTGCAAGAGCCATCTATCCTGGTGGATTTCTTCCCCCATAGTCCATCAGGGCAGACCATTTGTCCCCTCGGCCCCGGTAGCCACTGTCACTTCGGATGCCTCCCTGATCGGGTGGGGGGGCATTATCAGGGCAGGATGGTCCATGGCACGTGGCAACCGTTCGAATACCACCTGCACATAAATGTCCGAGAGATGAGAGCAGTGCTTTTAACGTTGCAAGCCCTCAACGACTTTCTTCCCTTAGGGACAATTGCAGTTCACACGGACAACATGTCCGTGGTATGGTACATCAACAAACAGGGCGGGACCAAGTCCTATCCTTTGTGTTGAGAAGCTCTCAGACTGTGGCAATGGGCGATCTCCTCTCATCGGTTTCTGATAGCAACGCATATCCCCGGGAAAACCAACATCATAGCGGACAGATTGAGCAGAGCTATTCTCATGCCTCACGAGTGGTCTCTCAAACAATCTATAGTGGAAGAGATTTTTCAGAAGTGGGGCCGCCCATGCTGCGACCTTTTTGCTACACACCAAAACAGCAAATGCCCAGACTTCTTCTCTCTCTTTCCACTTCTGGGCCATCCCCCCAGAGACGCTCTAACCCAGGATTGGCCCCGGGGACTTCTTTATGCTTTTCCCCCTTTTCCGTTAATACCTCAAGTACTCCAGGAAAGCTACCGTCTTGAGAGCCAAGCTGATTCTCATTGCCCCTTACTGGCCTCGACAAATTTGGTTCCCGTTCCTTCATCGCCATCTCTTGGTGCAGCCTTGGCATCTGGACCCAGTTCCAGATCTTCTAACCCACCACTCGGGTCAACTGCACCGGGCCATTCATTCCCTCAACCTCACCGCTTGGTTGCTCCACTTCCTTCCTTAGCCAGGCTTCCTATGATCTCTAACCCTGTTAGAGATATCATAGTAGCTTCTTTAAAGTCCTCTACCAGAAGGATTTATTCTAGCAAATGGCAACGTTTCTCCTTTTGGGCAAAGTCTAAGAACATAGACCCTTTTACTGCCCCTATTCAGTCAGTCTTGGACTTTCTAGCTGAAATTTTTCACTCCGGTTCTTCCTCCTCCACAGTTAAAGTCCAGTTGGCAGCAATCTCGAATTTCCATGTCGGATTTGCAGACCAGAATGTTATGTCTCACAAAGCCTTTCTCAGAGGGGTATTCCTACTTAAACCCCCTGTTAGGGATCCTCCACCGCAGTGGGACCTAAATTTAGTGCTGCCATCCTTGATACTCCCCCCTTTCGAACCGGCTGCTACATGCTCATTAAAATTTCTCTCTTGGAAGACACTCTTTCTAGTTGCTATTACCTCTGCTAGGAGAGTGTCTGAACTTCATGCTCTCTGTGTTCGTCCCCCTTATTTGGTCTTCCACAAGGATAGAGTATCCTTGAGAACCAATCCATCCTTTTTGCCCAAGGTTGCTTCTAAAACAAATTCAAACTAATCTATTGATCTTCCAGTATTTTTCCCCAATCATTCTGACAGAGCGGAACAAAAATTGCATTGCCTAGATGTTCATCGCCAGCTCAGATATTACTTGGACAGAACAAAACAATTTAGGAAGTCTGATCAACTTTTTCTTTCTTATGCTGAAAACAAGAAAGGTCTCCCAGTTTCAAAAGTGACCTTATCCAGATGGCTGTCTTCCACTATTTCGCACATTTATCAGCTTAGGGGAAAACAACTGATTTCAAAACCTAAAGCACATTCTACCAGAAGTCTAGCCACATCTACAGCTTTTCAGGCTAGACTACCCTTGGACACTATTTGTGTGGCAGCCACTTGGGCCACTTCTCATACCTTTGTTTCTCATTACAAATTGGATTTGGCCTCCAGGGACAGGGCAAGTTTTGGTTCCACAGTTCTCAAGAGTCTGTTCCATTGAGCCACCCGGGATAGAGGTGCTAGGGACGCGGTCCCATCCAGCAAGAATGAAGGCGAGATTGACAACTTAACATTTAGAAGTTATGTACCTACAGTAACGTTCCATGTTAGTTGTCTTCTCTCGCCTTCTTTCTTGCGTCCCTCCCTCCTGTCCCCCTAGCCTGGACAGACCTTGAACTTCCTTCTTCTCTGGAAGAATGTCTTCCTTGGACACCAGTTAGATCTGGACCCTAGTTACCTAGGTCCCCTTTACAGCCTTTTCAGGTTAGTTGTTCCTCTTCTTTTCTGAGAAGATTTTGGGCAGTTTTTCCTCTAGATACCAATCGAGATCTGGGTAATCACCGCCTTGCATCATGGGATATAGGGCTGCCTCGAGCTGGTAAAAGTGACTCTCGAGCTTAGCAAGTGCCGAGTCGGAGCTGAGGATTGGCTCCGAAGCCATCCAGCAAGAAAGAAGGCGAGAGAAGACAACTAACATGGAACGTTATGGTAGGTACATAACGTCTAATTTTAGGTATCAGTTAGGGTGGGTAAGTGCGAGTGCATTAGCTAAATTCTTACAAAGACTTGCGTAGCCAGTGTCTTTTCTGCTTAGGAGTGGAGCATGACTACAAGGCCTGTTACGTTTGCCAATTGTTTGTATCCAGGACTTTGCTGTCCCATTTATCTTCTCTCAGTACTTTTCTGGAGTCCTAGAGTCTTAAACACTTGGCAGATTTTGCTTCCCCAGATGTACTGCTACCTCTTAAAAGAAGCTTAAAAGACTTAGTCCAGAAACTCCTTCTGACTTTGCTGTATGCCTGGGTCCTTCTCAGATGGCTTCTACTTGGATCCCATTGTGGGCTGGTATGGTGCTGGATTCTCTTATGAGGGGTCACGAGGGCATTCTCCAAGTACTATTTATGGAGGAGGTCCCAGGTAAGCTTACTGAGGTACGTCGGGGGGGGGGGTCTTTATTAGTTCTTTTAAGTCTAATTACAGCGGACAGCTGTTCATTGAACCGGAATCACTGAATAGCCGTTCATCGAACTTTTACATCAGTGAACGTTTTTTTCACAGGGAAGGGAATGACTTGGCCAACAGACAGAAATTTGCCCTTTTCCCCACATCATTTTGATCTCTGAGTTGGTATATATAAGTAGGGAATGTGCCCCCCCCCTTTGGTGGGTTCGATATACTGTAGTGCGTGTGTCAGTTGGTCTGTTGGCAAAAACATTCACTGATGTGAACATTCAAGGAACGTCCGTTTGGTGATTTTGGTTCGATGAACAGCTGTTCCCTGTAATTAGACTTCAAATTGATATAGACCCACATCAGAGATCTGAACCACCATGTCTGAGTCAGGTAGACATCATACCTAAGAAGAAATGCCAAAAAACATTAAACCCCCCCCCCCTTCTATAGAGAAGGAATGGATAGACTTTTCTTAAGTCTTGTACAAGGCCATTATGGCCCTGAAGTAAGCATCCTTTTCTTCCCTGCTTCCCCTACCACCCCTCGAAAGGTTGTTCTAGATTTATCTCCTCCTAAAGATGAGGAGGCTTCTGATTCAGATCCTTCCCTGGCTTATTCATCTCCGATCTATTCCCCTGACCAACTCCATTCAGAGTATGAAGTCTCCCTTTCTCCTGTGGAAGAAGCATCTTTTGGAGAGAGAATATTTAACAAGATGAAACATTTTGTGTGGGAGTCTAGGCAGATTACAGAGGTTCAGACAAGTTACTACAGCCTCTTGGAAATGGGCACTCCCATTCCATTCGCAGTGCCCCCTGTTCTTGAGGTCTTCCTGGTGCCTTTTAAAGCCACCTCTGCTGCCCTTGACTTGCAGCAGCCTAATCCCAGAAGGCCAGACAGATTTATGAAGTCCCTGATCTTACATTCTTGTTTAAAAATCTTGTGCCAGACCTCTCTCTCTAGTTCTCTTTATCTTCTAAGCTACTACCTATTGCCACTGCCCTCCCTTCAGACAAGGTTAGTAAAACTATGGTAAGTTGGGTAAAAATGGTTATACCACCTATACTTTCGCATTCTGGGCTAGAAATTACCAAATGCAAATGACCAAGTATTTGATATCCATCTTCCATTCCATAAACAAGGTAGTGGTAGATTCACAAGGGGCTGTTTCTAAACAACAAATGTTGTCTTTACTTAATCAGGCTACACAAGTAGCCAGGCACAGTATTAAGTGTGGTTATGATGCTGTAGAGGTCTTGTCTAGAGAAGCTGCTACTGGTTCCATTCTCCACAGTTATGTCTGGTTGCACAACCAATCCATACCTGAAAACTTGAAAGCTGAAATTGAACATTCTCCTTTGGATAAAAAACTCCCGTTTGGGACTCGGAGGCAGTCTTTTTCAAAACCCTTCAAGAAGAGGGAAAAACACGAAGAACTGCAGATAGGTTTTATTAACCTCTGTACCCAGGTACTAGATGAATTGCTCGACTAAACCTACTTTTTTGTTAGGAGCGATCCTAGGCACAGCCAGAAACATTGAGAGGTCCCAGAAAGAGATTCCCAGAGAAACTACAGAGAGATTCCTCTTCTGAGAGCACTCCCTTTGGAAACGAGTCTCTGTGACTTTCTACAAACTCTTTTATGCCTACCCTTCTCACCACTCAAGCCTTTCCACTCTCAAAAAGGCTCACTCTGATCTTCACCTGGGAAAAGATTACCACAGAACAATGGGTGATTTCAGTTATAAAAAATTGGTACTCCATGTTCTGGATGTGAATCTCTCCTCTAAATGGCTTACCACCCCCTCCTCACAACCAGATGTACCTGCTTCCACTTTTTCCTATGGGAAGTGCAGACACAAGTTCCAACAGAACCTTGCCTCAGGAATTTGTAGATAAGAGCTTTTACTCCAGCAATTCCACTATTATCTTGTTTTAGGAGAGAGTTCTTATAGTGCAGAAACCAGGTGATGCTTGACCCAGGACATCCCTTCACCCTACCACTTCCAGTTCAAGAAAAGCACACAGTTGCCTTGGACGAGACATTGGAGAGCCTGGACTGGGACACATGGGTTCAGGGCAGATGGCAACTAAAGCTACTAAAGAAGCACACAAGCGTGAAGGAGGTGAGAGCCCTCATCCAAGCTTTTCAAGTATTTTCCCATGTCTGGTAGCCAGGTCCCCTAAGAGTGTTTAGCGATAACACCACAATCATTTGGTACATAAACGAGGAGGAACCACATCTTACCAACTGTGCAGATTAGTACAGATCACCTGGGAGATTGCCACCCATAGAAACATGTCTTTAGTAGCCACATTCCATCAGATCTCAGCAAACAGCAGAAGAGTTCACTACTACATTCGTCCTGTCATCCCTGAACCTAACTGTGTGGGTGAAATGGTTTTAGTTCCTTACAGGCACCACCTTTCAGAGTATGTAGTTAAAGTTCTCCAAAAAGCCAGGAGACCCACCACTCAAACATCCTACATAGCCAAATGGAAGATATTTTCCTTCTGGTGTCACAAGAATGGACAGGATCCCAACAAATCACAGGTACCTTTGAAACCAGAATATGTGCGAGCTCATGCATATAGGTCTGACGTACTCTTCTATCAAAGCCCTCAATCCTCCTGTTATTTCCAGACCCGGTGTCAAGTTATTCCTTAAAGGGGGTGCTGCATCTTGAACCATCAAGGAAGCTAATAATTCCTCGGGATCTCAACTTTGTGCTAGAAAAACTTACTTCGTCTCCTTTTGCAGTCTCAAGAAGCCTCAAATTCTCACCTGGAAAACTATTTTACTACTGGCTCTCACTTCAGTTAGGAGAGTCTCAGAGCTTCAGGATATGCTGCTCTTTATTTTTCACAAGGACTGAGTAATTTTGAGAACTAACCCATCATTTATGCCTGAAGTAGTGAATGAACCATCACTTAACTAGGCTATAAATCTCACTACCTTCTTTCCCACAAAACACTAGTTGTTTACAGGTAAGATTCTGTCTGCACAAAATCAAATTCATTAGAAAGTTTTTGTCTCCTTTATGGACTCAAAATTCAGGCCAACCAGTGTCTGAGAATCTGTCACAAACTGAATCTCTAAGGCCATCTCTTCTTGTTATTCTCTAGATTGTCAAGCCTTGCCTCATTCTACCAGGACAAGTAGCATCATCTGGGGCCTTCTATAAAGGAGTGGATAGCAAGGCCATACTAGAAGCTGCCACCTGGTCCTCTGTATGTACCTTCACTAAACACTACAGAAATGATGCATTCTGAAGGTTTAGGGCTGCCTTTCCTAGGTCAGTCCTTGCGGGCCTATTGGACAGTTTTGCAGTTGAGTAAGCAGCCACCCTTACATTCCCTTTAGCTCTGGAAATCAACCATTTGTTATGAATGGGCTCCTACTGGAACATCGAATTTTCAATTGTTCGAATCACTAAAGGTTGACCTTTAATGATTGAACAATTGAAAATTCGAAATGTTCTAAATGAACATAAGAAAAGTAATGGGTGTAGGTAGGGAGGCAAGCCCCCCTGCGCCCCCGACTACTTAAATATGCCAACTCTGAGATTACGCTACAGTGTAGGAAAGGGAAATCTTCCCTTTCCGCACCATAGCGCATTCAAGTGTGATCTCGGAGTTGGTATATTTAAGTAGCGAGGGGTGGGGTGGGGTTATCTGTTTTTTTTTTTTTTTTTTTTT
This sequence comes from Protopterus annectens, assembly GCF_019279795.1. Lineage (NCBI taxonomy): Eukaryota > Metazoa > Chordata > Ceratodontiformes > Protopteridae > Protopterus > Protopterus annectens. The sequence continues at coordinate 316,916,950 of NC_056739.1, forward strand.
TTAAATTTCGAAGTTACGGAACTTCAATCATATGGTGTCGACCATATGGTATTCGAAGTTCCATAACTTCAATTTTCTAATAGGTAACAGTTATGAATATTGCAACATTGATTGTTGGGGGTACGTTCTTGCACAACTGTACTATGCTCCATCTGAATTCAATGTCCTACTGATCCCTGCAATATTCCTGGCCACCCTCCTGCCCTTCTACATTCTTTTCTTATAATCTCATGGAGAGACTGTTTCTCCTCCGTCCCCATACTGTGGACATCATTTTAGAAGAAAAGGGGTCTCCATGCCACTAAATTCTCAACCTCCTGACTGACCAGTCTGTTATTCAGGGATCTTCAGGCTGCTGGATTGGAGACGTAACTCACAATCTCTTAGTACATAAAAATCTGGACAAAGGCCCAAAAATAGGGACAACATTTAAATATTGCTCTTATAAACTTAGAAAGCTGTTAGAATAAAATATTTTGTTTCCATGCATTTTTTGAAGAATATGAAGTCTGAAACTCAAATATCAATTATTATTTAGTCATCAACAATTTACCAGAAAACCACAAGTTTTATGAAGAAGATATCAAAAATATGACACAAAAATCTGGACATTCTTCAAAAATCTGTACAGTTCACAGTTATGTTTGGAGATGGTCTGAGGAGTTACACTTATCCATTCGCCTATATACCCCTGGGCTTATGAGTTGAGATCACATGTCAAACCTAAGATCCTGGAGAATTAAAGTTTTGGTACTCCGTCTAGATGTTAGCAGTGATTATCCCATTCATTATGAGTAGTGTAACAGTGATCTGTAGGACATCTGCTGTTATGGAATGTTATACAGCTGTGTTTTCCCTTATGTCAAGTTGCAGCTTAAGCAGGATATCTTTTTTCATTATTTAGAACTGCTTCTGTGTTGCTGTCTAGTGGAATACCATAGTAGTTGACATAATGAGTTGTGTGTGATCTGGGTTTGATTCCAGCAGCATCTGCTTATAGATCATGAAAATGTGAACAGCATATTTAAGTGAATAAAACTTGTGTGTTAACAGGCACTCTCTTACATTGGTGGCCTTCTGTGGCTATAAAGGATTAGCAGGATTTATGTGTATTAGTCGTCAGTATTCGGTGAGTTTTCAAACTTTGGTCAGTAATGAAAGTCTATGAAGAGATGTATTGAGTACTGTTTCTTGTCTGTGTGAATAGAAATTGATGTTTGCTTTGAAGTACTGTTTTATCAGCCATTGGGTATGGGCATGAAGAATTTTGTAATTTAATGCGTTTCTGCTCATTTATTTATGATTGGGGTAATGTTCCAGTGCTACAAGTACAGATTTCAGACATTCTGTGGGTGTGCTGCAAAAAATTAGTAGTATACAGACTCTACGCACCTAGATTTAAGAGGAAAGTTAATGAAGCCCAGATAGTATTTGAGAATTAACAACGCTGTAATTGGGTAATACATGGATAAACATAACATTTCTTATTAATCTGCAATATTGATAAAGCTAGGGTAGAGTATAGTAGATAGTTGCGCACAATATTTGCATGAGTAGGGTACAAATTTATGGATTTCAGCACTAAAACAGCAGCTTCCACACTTCATGTGGTAGCTCGCGAATGATTCCCACTTGGAGCCACCCACTTTCCATACCCACAGGCATTGTCAAATAGCACAGAACTTGTTCCAGCAAGATTACAATCGATCAAGATTGAGCACAATGATGTAAAAATGTGTTGGTACAGCCCTTTGTAACAGTGATGATTCGTGAACATTTCTCTTGCAATCTGGAGGCACATTTGGTACCAAGCCAACCTCTGCCACATCAGTGTGGCTTGTTTTTCAGCATCAGAGTGTATAAGTCCATAGCTGTTGTATATTTAGAGAGTTTGTTTGAAATACTAAAATACTGGGATGTCTAGGATTTTGATAGTAGTCTGGTGTGAACTCTGACTTTATCAGTGAGGACGGAGACTCTGAGGGCCCTGGACCAAAGGTACCATACTTTACATTCCTTGTATCAGGGAAGCAAATGCAAATTGGCCTTTGTGCAGGTACTGGTTGCTCATGTTCTTGCTGTGGAATTTTCTTGAGTAGCATTGGGAACCTTGGCATAATCTGATTCCTGTAGACTGTTGCCTGTTTACATGCATGTGTATATTAGTCAGCTTTGAAATGATCTTCGGTACTAGTACATCTTTATGGTCAGCACTTCTCAGCCACATCTAATACTTCTGCTCTTTGCCTTTAATAGTTAATTCACCACAAATGGCCCCGGCTATCAACCTGCAAGCATCTTTCATTTTCCCCTTATTACACTGCTTTTCCTTTCTCCCATCATAAATTTCACTACATTTTGCTTCATCAGTTTGTGTCATGTCTTTTTTCTCTCCCCCATCCATTGTTTCAGGTAATTTCATCTAATTTGGTTGACAATCTGCATGCTTTAATGTGTTTTACTTTTTAATGTAATGTATTTTTTACTCATTTGCCTACTTTGGCTGTTCAAACTCCCAAGCCCTGCCTCATGTCCACATTATGTCATTCTCATGACCCCCACAGTACCCTCTCAATGCATCCTCCTGTACACATCATACAATGCAAGACAACCCCACAGTGTATCTCCTGAGGGCAGGGACGTCTAGAACAGAATATGGCTTTACTTGCTATGCATGTTTCCTGAGCTGTCCTGGAGTGGTAGCAGTTCACCGTTGCAAGAAAGTCTCGTAGAACTCCCATGTTATGACAACACTAAATGCTCTGTGCCTTGCCCATTAGTTCAGCTCCGACTGACACACACAGTCTGTACTCCCAGGAAGGAAAGTCAATGAAGAGGCTCACATCCTGAACTCACTTCCTCCTGTCCCAATGGGCCCTCCAGCTGCCTTTGCTTGTCACCGAATTCTAGTTGCTAGTAATTCCATGAAGGGAAATCCTTGTTTCGGTAGGCTAGCCTTTTGTCTGGTGTGTGTATTTGTACACAAACTCCATGTCAGGAGTTTGAATTCTGCTTGACTATGAAGTGATGAAGTTTGAGAGGAGGTGTAGCCCTGTGTCAGCATGGAGAGAGAAAGCTCACTATCTGCCTATGAAGGGAACTTTGTCCTCTGCGTACTTTTACGTAATAGTTGTAATGTCAATGCACCTTATGTGAAAGTGATTCTCTTCTGCAGAGACCTTATTTGAAAGGTGTGTTTTTTTTATATACTTGAGACAGTCATTTTATTAAGAACTTTTATCTGTTTGGTCACTGGATGTGTAGTTGTAAGGCTTTTAAGTCTGAGCAGCCCCGTTTTCTCATTTCTTCCTTGTACATAATTACCGCATAATGTTGTCATCCAGATGTAACCACAAACTGACTTGCCGTGCTCTTTTTGTGGATATTTACTTAACCTTCAGGAATTGTTTGGATCTGTTCTTTACCAGAGGATGTGGAGGTAGGAGGCTGTCCATTATAAGAGACATCTCCGTATTTTTCAGTCTATGTAAGTTCAGGAAGGGTTAGCAGGTGTGCAGCAGCTGTAAATGCGAGGATGTTTGCTCTTTCAGCTCATGGCGTCACAGTATTGTTTGTTTTGTGAATGGGACTTTTACTTTGGTACGCACACAGCTTGACATAAGTAGTTTTAACAGACTATCACTTATTCCTTTACGCATCTCTGCTTTTGTACATAGAAACATAATTTGTAGCACACAGCACCTATTGAGCGTACCTAGTCCCCAGAGACAGTTTGCCTTTTTTTTCCCTGGCCCTGTCTGTTCACATTTTTGCTCTAGGCTTACTAATACATGCTTTAGATTTTGTATGCAGTTCAAGCTTCCCATCTTTTCAGACTTTTTTTTGGTCACTTGTTTAAAGCAAGTGCTGTCTCTTCAGCAAAGCTGTCTTCCTGGCATCCCTCTTAGGTTTCTGGGTTAAAAAGTGCCTCCTAGTTGTAGTGCTTTTTTCTCTAGAAATACCTCTTTTCTATTTGTTTTTTACATTGCTTCCTAACATTTAGGAATTGCATTTCTGCTCACTGCTTGTTCTAATAATGCCAGCATTGTAGTGCTACGGAGTCTTCTGTCATGAATTTCCAATATACCCCTACATTTTTTTTTGCCCTTTTCTGGACTGCCTCCAGTTTCTGAGGTGTAGCTCCCAAACCTGGGCATTGTGTTGCAGTTAATGTTTTTCAAATGTGATATAGTGCCACACTAATCCCTTTATGATGCCAAATTATGTGCACCTGCACTGAAGTGGAAGATATATTTTAACATTTGAAACACCAGATGGTAACCTGTTGTGATTCTCCTTGTTGCTTTAGTGTGTACTGTGACTGCATTGTTTCATGCCAGTTTAACTCCTGGTTTTTGGTTTGTATCTTAATAGCCACCATTTGTGTCAGTATGTATTTATATCCAAGCTGCTGTCTACTTTAGCTTGTACCTATGACTATTTCACTCCTGGATTATATGTGTAACCACTCTGATTATCCTGTGCTTTTCCCCTGTATCTGCTTTGTTCTTGGTTTATCACCTTATATAACAATGTAAACAAAGTGAAATATTCTTACTTGGCACAATTGTTCCTCATCCTTGCCCACTTGTAAGAGCTCTCTGTATTGCATCTGTTTCGGCAGTGTTATATACTCCAGCTATTTTGCCCTTTTGTCATGATTTCCATTGGATTTCACAGTGCTTGATTGTAGCTGCCCTATTTTTAGCTGCCTCGTACTTCCCATGCGGTTTTTTCTACATAGAACTGTCCATTTTCATTATTTAAGAGCTACACAGACAGGCCATAGGATGATTAGTCATTGATGGAGTCATGCTGCTAATGAGGTCACCGCCTTGTTCTGTCTGTCGTCAGCTCACATTGGACTGTCTTTATTCATACGTGCTTGTAGTGAAAAGAATTTGTCTTTCTCAAGCTGTATTTCATATTCCTCTGCATACTATATTGAAAATTGAGAAGTATGCGTTTAGGATAACAATTTGTTTCCTCTCATCCTTTTTGGCAGACACTACACATACTCATAGTGCTTAACATTTTTCTTTTTGCTTCCTTTGTTTTAATTCGCTTGCATAGCAGAAGATGCTTTTTCCTAGTTTAGTTTAAATGTCTTATTCTTCTCCTGTTTTCTAGTTTTTGTTTTTACTGTATTACACTTTGTTGGCCTGTGTGACTTCACTATTTAAGTACTTATTCCTTTTTAATGCCTTTCTGTCTTCCTTCCACATGTCACTGAAGGGATCCATCTGCCTATTCACTGTTCCTTCCTCTTAACTTACTTCTTGCATAAGATAGGTACCCACATTTTGTGGCTGTTTTTTCCTTTGCTTTTCTTCCAGATATTTCATAGTGCTTTGGGCTATGTGTAAAGGCAGTTTAGCCCACATCTCCATGTCTGGTCACTGTTGACACCCATTGAGATGACAGGATGCATCATTCACCACAATGAATTGAAAGGTGATAGTCTTTTAAACCTGATTTAGAAATGGGATGAGATTATGGTTTTGTGAGCACCTGTAGCTTGTAAGAACTGTCATCATGGTGATTTTAGACCTCATTCAGTATCATAACAGTGTAAACAGGATTTGCACTCATATCTTCCATTCATCAGAGCAGGGTCTGAAGGTGGTTTGTTTGCTATTGATTTGAGTCCTGCAAAGTGTTCAGCCTCAAACATCCTTTCTTCCTTGGTATCTTAAATGTACATAGCCTCGTTGATGAGCAGTGGTCGTTCATGAACTTAAGTCATTGGCAATATAGACACAATCACCATCTCTGTGCCATTAGGCTGACCCAGTTAGACTCAAGTACTAACCTTAAACTTGTAAAATCCACCATTCTGGGTTGCAGATGTATGTTACCAGAGCAAGAGAAACACAGTAGGTTTAAAATGAGGGTGACAATTCATTTACTTACAATTTGGTGGTGGTAAAATTTATTAAGCTGATATTCATCATAATGAATTTAATATTTCCTGGCGCATGAAGACAATAAATGGGGCAAAAGGGTGTATCCATTTAATGTTCATCGTGTTTCACTGTTTGCAGTCATTACAATTGGGTTATCCTGCTGGCAGGCTACCTGCAGTCGGCCCGAGTTCCAAAGTCTAGGTCCAGCATCGGTTTCTGTCGCCTCCTCCCTGATGTCAGTGCGCCAGGGGTATATAAGATGCAGCCGACGCCATTTTCTTCATTCTTTCTTGCCACGCGGTGCCCGAAGCAAAAGCAGTTCGCAAGTGCCGGTCAGCCGACTCCTGAGATTTTCAAATTCGAATTTCAGATCCGAAGTATTCATTAAAGTGAAGTACCCCGTTGGGGGAACTTTTTTTCTTGCTCCAGACCAATGACAGAAAAAGTTAATAATTGTATTTCTTCTGGGAAGCAAATACCTCATAAGGATTTTCATTCTTACTGTATTCCTTGCCTAGGCCCTCACCACGATGTTGTTAGTTGTCGGTTTTGTGCTAGATTTAACCAACGCACTATTAAGCGTCGGTACCATTTTGCATTTCATTATTTTGGCCAAAGATTCAATTATATAATGCCGTCGGAACAGCCGACTACAGGAGTTTATAAAAAGTGCAAATAAAAAGAAAAGGACAGGCATCTGAGGTCCAAAACAGACGACGAGGCTTCCGCTAGGCCTGTCGCCGGTTCTCAGTGAGGCGCTTTCGCAGCCCCTGACACCCGCTACCTCAGAGCCACAGGCTGCATCCGACTCACACGTGGAGCCAACTAGGCCGCTGAAAACTCAAGGTATTGGACACTTTGAAGCTATTCCCTCAGATGGGTCCGGAGCTGCTGAGCAGTCATTGGCTTCTGAGGGTGTTTTCAGGCCTACAAAGTTATATGTAAAGCCAACTTCAGCTTCAAAGGCAAAGACTAAAGCATCTCTAAAGACAAAGAAACAAGTACAGCACTCTCCTGGACAGGCCTCCATGCCTAAAAAAACAGATGCTTAAAATGGCCGAAGACCTTATTACTTTGATCAGGGGTTCCCATCCCCCTCCTGATAAGAGGCCTAAGCAAGAGATAGAATATGAATCTTCAGATCAGGTTTCCATTTCCTCTGATTCCTCTTCTGAACATGAATATTCCCTTACTCCCTATGAGGATTCTGATGCTGAAGAATCTATCCCTTCAGCCTCTCCTCTTGAGGATTATTCTTTTGGGGAGACCCTGCATACTGTGAGGGAGCATTTCCATTGGGAGAGCCAAGATTACTCAGAATCCAAAAAAAAGGCTCGGAGACTTCCTTTTATTACCCCAGCACAGGCCCCTTGCTATTCCTCCTGTTTTAGACATTGTAGATGATGTTTTTACATAGTTCGGTCTGTCTCCTGACTCTTTACCACCAGCTCCTGTTAAGCCAGACAGATATTACAGGGTTCCGGATTCACATAAATTTCTTTACAAAAACCCTGCTGCTGACCCAGAAACTATTTCTCAGGGTCCCAAGGGGGTCAAGGCTTCCACTGCAAAAAACCCTGTCCCCTCTGATAGGGATTCAAGGGCCCTGGACAGATGGGGGAAAAAGATTTATACTTCTGCTACCTTGGCTGTAAGAGCTTTAAATTGTCAGTTTCATATGCTTAAATATCAACAATATCTTATGTCACTGTTTAAACAGAAAATGTTGACAAATTCAGAATGTGCAGAAAACAAAGAAATGCAGGATTTATTGCATGCAGTTGAACAAGTGGGAAAGCATACTTTTCAATGTGCTTTTGATTTTCTAGAGGCCTCCTGCAGGGCTGCAGTTACAGGTTCTGTCATTAGGAGGCATGCTTGGTTAAAAGAACAGAATATACCTGATCAAGTTAAAGCAAAACTATTAGATGCTCCATTACAACATGATACCTTGTTTGGTGTTAAAGAAAATGGAGGACAAAGCTAAATCTATGCAGACAGTGAAGGATTTCTTACAGGTACAGCCTCCCAGATTTAGCAGGAATTGGCCTACAAAGAATTGGTCCTTTCCAGTGTCAGACAGGCCACAAGAGGCAGATACAGATGCCCCAAAGGCAGATCACAGCCCCAAGGCTCATACAGGCCTAAGCAATGGGGTGCTTCTACCTCCAAAAGTGGAGAGGAAAAATCACAGCCATTTAGGAAACCGTCTGAATGACTTTCCCCTGCCAACACCAAGCACTTATCTTCTGGCAACTCCGTTAGGGGGAAAAATAGCACTTTTTTCACAAAATTGGCACATGATCACCCAGGACAAATGGGTCTTAAATATCGTATCACAAGGCTACAGGTTCCACTTTCACACCCTGCCAAGGCCAAACGGTATGCCAGACCTGCCACGCAATCAGTGGGCAGAGGCACAAAAACAAGTTTCATCCCTCATAAACATGAGAGCCATTCAGCAAGTACCACAACAAGAGCGGGGAGTAGGATTTTACTCAAGGCTATTCTTGGTACCCAGAAAGGACAAAGCCTGGAGACCAATACTGGACCGGTCTATCCTAAACACATTCCTGGATATTCCAAAATTCAAAATGTTAACTCTGCAGCAGCTTCTGCCCATGCTGGACAAGAAGGCTTGACTTGTGACTTTGGGACATGCAGGTATGCCTCTTTTAGTTCTAATCAGACAATCCTGCAGACGATAACTCAAGATTTATAGCTGGCTCAATGCACTACCAATTCTCTGCACTGGCCTTTGGCTTATCTACTGCGCCCAGGGTCTTCACAAAATGCCTGGCACCAGTGATTGCATTTTGCAGACAAAGAGGAATACAAATATATCCTTACTTGGACGACTGCCTTATTCAAGCAGAGAACAAGGACACTCTACTACAGCATCTGGCGTTTGTAAAAAGGTTGCTAACAGGTCTAGGGTACAAAGTAAACGAAAATAAATCAAAACTTGTACCCTCTCAAGAGATAATATTCCTGGGTGCAAGTTTAAATACAACTGCCCAGATGGCTTATCTCACGCCAGACAAACACAGACAACTGACTACTTATTTCAAAATGTTGGCAACAAAGACCCGGTTATCTGCAAGAAAGATTCTGCAGGCTTTGGGCTTCATGGCATCCTGCATTCTACTAATTCCATATGCAAGACTGCATTTAGGTTCATAGGTTGATACTAGGCTATCTGCCCTAGGGCATTTATAAGCCTAGCCAGAGTATGTTTGGCTTTCGCCACCCTTTTAGATTAGTTGACTGTGCCTCTGCATAGTAGGTCACAGAAGGTAGCCCTTTTAAGGTTTGTTTACTGTACCTCTGTCAAGCAGCGACACAGAAGAGATCCCAGGGGTAAACTTACGATCTCCCATCCATTCGTCAAGATTTCTCTTGAAGAGGGTCAGTGAGGGGCTCTGCCTGACATAGATTGGGATTTTTGTTCCAGAGTGAGGGGAGCCTCTGGGATATGAATCTGTCCCTCCAGCATGTCCTATTTATTTCTGTGCTGAGGTTCAGGTCCCTGGGGCGTGTAGCTCTAAGGGATTTAGATTTCCTGAGGTGAAGCATGTCCATTAATTCTGGGTTGGACATGGCTTTATACGTCAGACACAGATCGCCTCTGAGTAGGCGGTAAGCAACTGAGTAGAGCTGGAGTTTCTTTAGCCGAACTGCATAGGGCATCCGTTTGAGCCCCTTGATGAGATACTTTTGGGGTCTTTCCAGTTGCTGAAGGTGTCGGGTAAGATACATCCCAAACAGGGCATTGTACTCAATTATGGGCCTGATAAGTGATGAGGAAACTACAGTGGTATCTAAAAAGTGTTTGGACTCAACATTGCAACTGCCTGGAAACAATAATTACCCTCATTCCCTGCCTGCAACAGAAGTTTCGATGGTGGGCAAAAGCCTGTCACCTCAACACAGGACAGCCATTCACTATACCCACAGCCAGGCAGACATTGACAACAGATGCATCAGATTATGCCTGGGGGCCCCATATGGCAGGAAGATGTATTCAGGGCACATGGGCCACAAGTCAAATGCATCCACATATCAATCAAAAAGAGATGCTAGCTGTACAGAATGCCCTGACAGCCTTCAAGGATCTACTTCATCCAGGACCACTATTGATAAAGACTGACAATACTACAGTCGTGTGGTACATAAACAAGCAGGGGGGCACACATTCCTACCCCCTCTGCAGAGTAGCCATGAACTTGTGGGACACAGCATTGACTTGCCAAGTACATCTGTAAGCACAATTCTTGCCAGGAAGGATAAATACTCTGGCAGATGAACTAAGCAGAAACCTAATGGATCCCCACGAGTGGAAATTGGATCCACAAGTATTCAGCATGATGATAAAGAACTGGGGATGCCCGGACATAGACCTATTTGCCTCACCTCACAACTGCCAACTACAAAAATTCTACACAAGGACTTATCACAAGCAAGCATGGAAATTGGATGCTCCTATCTTTCAGCTGGAAAAACCTAACAGTATATGCCTTTACCCCTCTGCCTCTCCTTCCCAAGGTACTCCTCAAGATCAGACAAGAAAAGTCAAAAATGATACTGATTGCCCCAGACTGGCCCCGCCAGCACTGGTACCCAATCCTAAAGAGCTTGTCTCAATGTCCAGCTTGGACATTACCTGAAATTCCTCACTTATTGACCCAACAAGACAGTCAGATACTGCACAGCCAACTCTGGACCTTAAACCTGGCAGCATGGCAAATAATGTAGCCATTCAAGATGCACCTCTCTCTAAATCAGTGATGGATGTTATTTTGGAGGCCAGGAGGCCTAGCACCAGAAAATCTTATTCAGACAAATGGAACACATTCTGTGCTTGGAACCAGGCACAAGGCATTGACACGACTGTTCCAAATATTCCTCAAAATTTGCAATACTTAACTGAGATGCTGGATAAAGGCATTTCCTTTTCATCAATTAAAATTCATGCCTCTGCCATTTCAGCTCATTACAATACTGAACCACCTATTTTTTTCGCATCCATTACTAAGGCAGTACCTCAGAGGGGCCAAAAACATAAGACCTCCAAGGAGAGCCCCAGTACCTGATTGGGACCTCAACTATGTCTTGAAAAAACTCACACTGCCTCCGTTTGAGACAGCCTCTGCAGCTGATATAAAATTCTAATTCTGGAAAACAGCTCTGCTCCTAGCAATAACCTCCGCTAGACTAGTCTCAGAGTTACAGGCACTCATGACTGTGGAACCTTTTATCATTTTCCATCATGACAGGGTTTCTCTGAGGACAAACCCTATATTTATGCCTAAGGTAGTGTCCAGTGTGGCCCTTAACCAAACAATTAATTTGCCTACCTTTTACCCAAACCCACGGAATAAGGGTGAGAGACTTCTGCATTCTTTGGACATTCACAGGCAGCTGCACTTCTACTTGGACAGAACCAAAGCTTTCAGAAAGACTAAACAACTTCTGGTGGCATATGCTGCAGGATCACAAGGAAAGCCTATCTCAAAACAGACCGTTTCAAAGTGGATAGGCCATTGCATTCATTTCTGCTATTCTCAGCATGGCAAGTCAGTGCCTAAGGGTGTTAGACCACATTCTACCAGAGCAGCAGCCACTTCAGCAGCCTTCCTCAGAGGAGTACCAACCAAGGACATCTTAGAGGCTGCAACTTGGAGTTCAGTGCATACTTTTACAAAGCACTATCATTTACCTCTCTACTCTAAATCCAGGGTGGGCTTTGCCACTGCAGTTCTGCAGGGCCTGATAGCCTCTCCTAATCCTATTTAGCACCAGCCTCCCAACCTTAGCTTTGGGATTCAACCCAATTGTAATGACTGCAACAGTGAAACACGAGGAACATAGTACAGTTGTGTACCTATCATAAATGTAGATGTTCGAGTGTAGTCACTGTTGCAGTCCAGGTTACCCTCCCACCTTCCCCCTTTTCTTTGCTGGGACTTTATCTGTACTTCTCTATTCTATACAACCTATGTGGTGTATTTGCTTGTAGATGAAGGAATAGTTGTTTTTTCTGTATGCATGCTTATTGTCATAATTTAGCCTACCATTTTAGGGGCATCTGACATCTGGGGCAAGAAAAACTGAAGAAAATGGCGTCTGCTGCATCTTTTATACCCCTGGCGCACTGACGTCAGGGAGGAGGCGACAGCAACCGACGCCGGACCTAGACTTTGGAACTTGGGCCGACTGCGGGTAGCTTGCCAGCAGGATAACCCAATTGTAATGAATGCAACAGTGAATACACTCAAACATCTATATTTATGGTAGGTACACAACTGTACTTTTTATTTACAGATTTGTTTACAGGGTAAGTGAGACAGTCCAGGAACCTTTTTTTTTTTTTATACACAACCCAAGTCTGTAGCAATCACCAAAAACAAAGCCCTGCCTTTGCCCATAACCCCAACCCTACACCATAACTTTATTAAAAGTCTTTTCTTTAACACTTTACAAAACCGTGTCAAACGTGTACTTGACAAACACAACACTGAGGTTGTGACCTCATATGGCCCTTACTGAAATCCTAAAAAAAAAACTAAACGTGAAACAGTTGCATGCATTACACACACACACACACACACACACACACACACACACACACACACACGCACACACACACCCATTCACCCTGTAACAGACACAAAGATGCACAAAACACTATCCCCTTCTGTAGCCCTAATGCTTAAATGTAGCTAGCAAACACACTCCTACAGCTAATTCTGAAGTTTTCTGCAATTCTGAAGGCTTTGGCATTAAAAGAAGCCCCACTCACCTTCACTAAGTCAATGCTTTAACTCATCATGAAGAGTCTGTGTGCGGCTGTTTTAACATTCTGAACAAACAGTTTTCAACTAAAAATGATACATTAATCTCTGTTTAAAAGCTTATTCAATAGAGTTTACTACGTTCAAATGTAAATATGCGTGTATATGTGCACCTCTCTCTCTCCACCCCCTCACACCCCCACGTGAAGGCAGTGCCCTTACAAACATAGGACTGGCAAGACCAGACAGTAGGAGAAGGAGAAGGTTACCACACACACTATAGACCCAGTCTCACATAGTACCATCACAACCTCAAATCATACACATAAACACACAAAGACATACTCGGAGGCTCTGAGCAAAAATCTACCAAAACAGCAGAGGCCACCAAAGCAGACACCCAAACAACTACCACCTCAGAACACAACACCTGCAACACATAGACCTCACAGTCAGAGTGTCAAACAGTCACAGCCCTTAAGGCCAAACACAATGCCAGACACACTAGTCATTGGTGACTCCATAGTCAGACACACTGGCGTCCCGCTCACCAGACTGAGTAAGGAGAGGGTCACAGTAAGCTGCCTGTCGGGCGCTAGAATCCGCCACATAACGCAAGCACTCAGGTCTCTCAACAGCAGGTACAAATACGACTCAGTCATTGTCCACGCTGGTGTAATCGACCTGAGACATACCTCCTTGGACTACATGAAAAGAGACATTGAGGAGCTCTCTGATTATGTAGCCCAGGCAGGTATGACCCTGACCTTGAGCAGTATCCTACCTTCACCAAGAATGATGCCACAATACAGAGATAAGATGATCAGCTTTAACAATTGGCTTAAACTCTGGTGTCATTCAAAGGGGATCCAATGTCTGTCTGCCTGGGATGACATGCTGGACAAGCCACGCTGCTTCGCAAGGGACGGCTTGCACCTGTCACCCCTGGGATTGCGGATATTGGCAAAGGCTCTTGCCACCCCCATAGTGCCTTTTTAGGCAAGGCCCAAATTCTAAACCTACCACCCTAGAACACAAAAATGGAAAAAGCTAAGGGTAATGCTGCTCAATGCCAGAAGTCTCAATCTCAAAATGCACGCACTCGAGGCCCTTCTCAGTATGGAGAACATCGATGTCTGTGCTGTGACAGAAACCTGGTTCAAGGCTCCTGAGAGCACCCCAGCACTATCAGGTTTTACCTCATACCATGCGTTCCGGCCCCAAAATCCGGACAATACCAAGAAAGGAGGGTATCCATATTCATCAAGGACACCCACACCTCAAGATTGGTGGCAACGCACGATGCATCGGAGACCATCCAGGTGCAATTAACCATAGGCAAGACTGCTCTGCAAATTGTAGCATGTTACAGGCCACCCTCACAAACTCAGGAACCTCACATGGCTTTCCTGAAAACATTGGAGGGGATAAATGTATCTCCAAACACCATCATACTAGGTGACTTCAATTACCCTAATATAGACTGGGAACACTACTCAAGCCCAAATACCCTAGCCCAAAAGTTCCTGGAATTCATAAACTCAAACGCCATGGAACAACTGGTCACCATCCCCACAAGAGGAGGAAACATACTTGATCTCATCATCACGAACATGGGAGCACAATGTTCAACACCGGAAGTATACCCCTCACTGGTGAGATCAGATCACAAACTAATCTCGCTGGAGGTCCTCATCCCAGCCCCAGCTGAAATAAAAAAGACCACAGTAAAGAACTTTTCGAAAGGCGACTTCACACTTCTAAAAACTAGGGTGGGGTCCTTTAAGGCCCCGAGCGGGAAAACAGTACCCAAGCAGCTGAATCACTTACAAATGCCTTCTACCAGCACCTACAGGACTGCATGGATAAGGCAATCCCAAGCAAAACAAAGACTCTTTGTACCAAAGGTAAGCGTCCAGTCTGGTGGACCCCAGCCATAAACAAACTCTACAACAAAAGGAGGAAGCTACTACAAGATAGAGCAAAATCCTTAAAAGGTAAGACACCTTTGATCACTACAAGTAAAAAACTAAGAGCTCTCATAAAATCATCCAAAGCAAACTTTGAGAGAAAAATAGCTAAAGACTCAAAAGACAATCATAAGGCCTTCTTCAGCTATGTTAGAAACCTGGGAGGAAACTCCCAGATATGCTCAGAACTAGTTCAAAATGATGTGAAGATTACTGATCCTACAGACATTGCCAACATACTGGCTGACAGGTTCAATGCAAACTTCTCCCCCCCAAAAGGTGAGATATCTATACCAAACGATTGTAGCCCCCCAAACATCTCTAACGCCCAAGTGAGAACTGCTCTCTCCAAAGCAAAAAACACAGCATCCATGGGACCTGATGGTGTCCCCAGCTGTGTGCTCCACGAACTCAATGAGGAATTAAACCCACAGCTAGGACAGCTGTTTAATCATAGTCTCACCTCTGGATACGTACCCAGAGTGTGGCACACTGCGACAGTGGTCCCACTTCATAAAGGCGGTGCCTCCACCGACCCAGGAAATTACTGGCCCATTAGCTTGACAAGCCTTATCTGCAAAGCCATGGAGAGGATCATAATGGATCTCATAAACAAAGACATAGGGAATTTGCAGACTTTGGATCCAACCCAGTTTGGCTTTGTCAAAGGCAGATCATGCCTTTTAAACTTGGTTGACTTTTTCGAAACAGTCACCAAAGCCATTGATGAGGGAAAAGCAGTCCATACAGCATACCTCGATCTGGCGAAAGCTTTCGATACAATACCCCACTCGGGTATCATTGAAAAACTCATCAGCTTAAATGTTAACCCATACATCACAAGATGGGTTGCAAACTGGCTGAGCGACAGAACCCACAGGGTTAGAGTTGCTGGCGCCATGTCAGACTCTAAGCCTGTCACAAGTGGTGTCCCACAGGGCTCAGTCCTGGGCCCACTCTTGTTTGGCATCTACTTCTCCGAAGTACAAGCAAACACAGGAGGGTTATGGCTGACAAAGTTTGCAGATGACTGCAAACTGGGCGCCGTAGTCGAAAACACATCTGACACAGATATCCTTCAGAAAGGTCTCACAGAAACTGATAACTGGTGCCAGAGCCATGGTCTAAAGTTAAATGCCAAAAAATGCATAGTCATACCCTTCGGGAAAAACAAGGTTACCCCTAGCTACCACATAGGTGGCAATCCACTGAGCACAGAAGAAGTTATTAGGGACCTGGGGACCCAGGTTGACAGTAGCCTGTCATTCGACACCCATGTAGCTAAAGTAGTTAGGAAGACCTTCTACATTGCCCACCTTATCATGAAGGGATTCACATCTAGATCAAGGGAGGTCATAGTTTCCCTGTACTCATCACTCATCAGACCAATGATTGAGTACAATGCCCCATTCGGAATGTATCTGACCCGACACTTGCAGCAGCTGGAGAGGCCACAAAGTTCCTCACCAAAAGGATAAAGGGTCTCAAAAATCTGTCCTATGCTGCCCGACTGAAAGAAGTTCACCTCGGTTCAGGCAGTTGCCGCTTGCTCAGAGGTGACCTGTGCCTGACATACAAGGCCATGTCAAACCCAGATTTGATGAATATGCTTCACCTCAATAAATCTAGATCCATCAGAGCCACAAGGGCGGAAGACTTCAACCTCGCACGGCTATTAATAGGGCGTGCTGGAGGGATAGATTCATCACCCAAAGACTCCCTATGCTGTGGAACAAAATCCCAGTATATGTGAGGCAGAGCACCTCGCTGGCCTTGTTCAAGAGAAATCTTGACCAGTGGATGGGAGATCGCAGATATACCCCAGGGATTACCTCAGTGTCACTGCTCGACAGAGGCACAGCAAAATAATGGGTATAGTTCCCCATACTAAAGGGGTGGCGTAAGCCACAAAACTATGGGCTAGGCTTGTAAATGCCCTCGGGCAGATAGCCTAGTATAAACCTATGAACCTATTCGCGTAGTACCTGTATGATCGCACAACTGCAAAGCAAGGGGAAAATGCACAGAATTACGCTGGCAAGCATTATGGTTTTCATATATTTCCAGACCAGACCATTATTTAATTCCGGTATTTATACACAGTTGTAGAAAGCTCATTCCTATTCTTTGGTGGTGGGACCAGTAGATGATTTAGGCAGTTAAGTGTGGCTGTGAATGGGACAGTTAACCCCTGTGTATGTAATGCTTGCCTTTGTTTTCATTAGTCCACTGCTCTTTGAAGTTTTGTCCAAGTGTTGGGTATTCAGTAAAGCTTTGTATTTCAAGTGGGAGTGTGTTCTCACTGCAGGGGCTAGGGCTATTTTGTGGAATCACTGTTAACCTGTGATATGGTTGAATAATAGTTACTGAAATGAGGGCACCTGTTTGGCCTTGTTGAAGCAGGTATATGGGAAGGCCCTCAGGATAGATAGTTCTTTTTAGGCTCTAAATATTACTTAAGTTTTGTTGCAGGTGATCATATTTTTGCAAACATGGTAGCCAGTTAGACCAGTTTGAAGTCATTTTAGAAGCTGTGTTGTAATGTTAGAGAGAGACATATGCACATTGTTAAAATGCTGAAAGAACAGGGACCAGTACTGAACCCTGGGGCACTGCTTCCTTGAATGTAGCAGTGGTGGTCACTTTGAGAAGTAGGAGGTGAGCTGCGCTGTCTCCAAAGCTGTTTTATTTTGCAATACCATTATAAGAGAGTGATGATATTGAAATTCCTGTTTACATCCATGTATACTGTTTCGGTTGTAGCGTTTCAGTGGTGGTGTATATCTGATACATGACATGTATATAGTTGTGCTTTTGCTATATCCAAGTCTAAAGTCATGCTAATTTTGTGCTAGAATTTTTTGTGTGTGATATATTTGGGAGGTTGTTTATACACTAGTTTCTGTAACATTTTACCTCTAGGGTGTATGGCTCTTTCTTTTAACTGTTCCTGATTTTGCCTCTTATTTTTGCCCTGTTCCCTCATAAAACGTTCGATTTTTTTTTTTTTTTTTTTTTCTTTGTGCAAATCGGGGATTGCAGTTGAGCAGTAGCGCCAGACAAGGGGTTTCATACTTCTTTTTGTTCTGGAAATCCATATTGATGCAAAGCCTGCTTTTCTTTTAACATTTTAAGTAAATGTATGTAGTGTTTTACATTTTTTTTCCTGATTTTCAGTCTTAGTTGCCTATTATTTTTGGCTTTGCCCAGAATTCTTGAGCAAAGGAGTTTAAAGTTATGGGAAGAATTTAGTAACCATTTTGAGTGTGGGGATTTTTGGGATGGGATTGTCTGCATTTGTTTCCACCTGAACTGTATGAGGCCTGTTATATTAACAACTGATGAAAGAGGAGAGTGAGAACTCTGGTTGTATGTGCAGCAGGTCTGCATAGGAGTTTTGAGTTATGTTCTGATTTTGCTTTTGGTTTGTGTACATCATATGTCTCAACTGTCCGGATTTTTGCAGAATGCTGTGATTTTTGTCTTGTGTTTTTGGTCTGTTCCTCGTAAAATTTGTGGTTTTCTAGCAAATCGCTGAGGATTTATGTCACTAATGACATTTTTTGAATTTCAGACTTAATATCCTTCAGAAAATGTATGCTAACACTAATCCTGTTAATCTAGCAACTTTCCAAGTTTATAAGAGCAGTATTTAAAATCTGCCCCCATGTTTGGGCCTTTGTCCACCATTATTTTGTTCTTTGTCGAGATTTCGCGTTCTAAGAGATTGAGACGTATGGTGCATATCCCTAAAGTCCTTCAGCCATGCCCTGTAGGAGTTGTAATTGCTGCTGCAGAATTCTATTTAGTATTTTGTGTGGCATTACTTGCCTTAGCTTTGCAGCCTAGTATTGTTCCATGAGTTTATTCTCTACTCTTTTTACCATCACCCTTTTAGCTGCTGTAGACAAGACACTATTTTTGTTAACGTTCGCTTTTCTGAACTGAAGCTTTTTTTTTTGTCATACTGTAATGTGATTGAGTATCACTTACTTTAATGTGTGCACTGCTACTCTTAATTACAAAACATTATCTGACTGGCTGTGCTGCTTTCCTTTTATAGTTGGTTGGTTAGAAATCAAATCCTTGTAGAGATTGGTAGCAAGTGATAACTTGCCAGACATGATTGTTTCAAGATCCATTCACACTTTCTTTTGACTAAAGGAAGGATTCACTATTAGTAAGTTAATTAATTTAGTTAGTAGTCTTCTGGTCTGTTCTGTCTGCCTGGGATAATTGCATGACGTCCAGGAAAGGAAGCTGACCACTGGCCTGTTCTGTTAACTGATCTTGGAAGCGTCTTTAGTTTAAAAGTTATTCCTTTTTGTAAGGAAATCATTTTCATGGCCTTTACTTTCCATCCGTATAGTAGTAGAAAATATTTTCGTGATCCTTATCTTTGTTGAAGACTTGCTTGGAGGCAGCATAGATACTCAAACCAAAGCAAAACCGAGCAAACTGGATCCACAGAAACCTTGGCTTCATAGGTGAATAGTCTGCTCCTAACCCTTTCCCTGATAGCTCTGCCTTACACTGCTACACTTCTTAACTCCTCCTTCTTAGACTCCATGCAGAAATTAGTTGAGACACAAGTACCTACTATTCTGCTTATCCCCTCTCGCCCTCCCTCAACACCTCATTCTCTCTTAAACCTGTCCCCACTGCTTGTATTAGATCTCTTCTCAGTAATCTCAGTACATGCTCTCTTTCAGCAGATAACTTGTCTCCTCTTTTATAAATGCTAGCAGCAAATAGCATTGTACGTCCCATGTCCATACTAACCAACAGATCCATCCAAGAAAACACAGTTCCTGAAATCTGGAAAAAGTTCTGTCATTCCCCTTCATAAAGGAGGGAACTCCACTGTCCCCTCTAATATCAGACCAATCGCTATTCTTTCTCCCTGTCAAACATTCTTGAAAAATGCATTCATAAACCGGTCCTAGAAAAATCTCCTCACCCAAACCCAGCACTGCTTCCGCTCTAACCACAGTCCATCCACTGCACTAATATCTTTTACACAGTCTATCCCTAGATGTAGAGACAACAACAAATTAGTATCATGTCTATTCCCTGACCTCTCAAAGGCCTTTGATGTGGTCTCCCACAACCTACTTCTATCCAGACTCTCTGGTCTTAATTTCTCCAACTGTGCTTTTTCCTGTTTCTCGAGCTGTCTCTCGAATAGACCGCAGCCTGTAAGATGGCTCTCTGCAACCTCCCCATTCCTCTAAGTCCAGACTGAGGTTCCCCAAGGGCCCGTCCTTGGACCCCTATTATTCAACATTTTCACTAACCGTCTCTATCTCTCCTGTCCTAACTCCTCTTCAGTACAAAATGATGATGACTGTACAATTCTTTTCATCTCGGACTATAACCTGCACCTGCTTAGACTTGCCCAAGAATCACTTCACTCAGTTGAAAAATGGCTAAAACCCAACCAACTTCTTCTCAACTTAAATAAAAGTAAACTCTTCCTCTCTAAATCCAGCAATTCAAATCTATCTTTACTCTCTCCTCCCTAAACAGCACAACTGTCAAGGTTGAATCCCACACTAAACTGCTAAGGGTCATTATTGAAGACCAACTAAAATTCGATGTTTACATCCAAAACTGCATCAACAAAACTCGTCAGAATCTAGGCTTTCTCTATAGAAACAAAAGATTCCCGTCAAATGAATCCAAGATCACACTAGTACAAACCTCTCTACTACCCACACTATTATGTGCTGCCCCAATCTTCACTAACCTTCAGACAAATCTGTTGACAAAACCTGAACTCACTTATAGTAAAATAGCTAGATTTGCCGCTAACCAACCCTACAGCTCTCACCATTATCACTAAAACACTTACATTGGTTAGAATTACACCATCAACTCTTACTGCCTGAACTAAATTTGACTCATTCCATCTTAAACTCCACTCGTGTCCTGCTCTTTCAACTCGCATCTCTCCTTACATACCTAACCGTACACACCGCAGCTCAGAACACCACCACCAGCAGATCTACAAACCCAGTAAAACCACTGGCAGACTTCTCTGTAATCACTGTGTGGCCACTGCTTGGAATAAACTCCCCCCTTATTTAAGATCAATCGCTAATGCAGACTATTTCAAAAAAACATTAAGACAATTTATTAAACTCTAGGACTTGCTCCTGCACCGTCCGTGCTTAATACACCTCTCCCCCCCCTACTTCCTTCCCTCTTACTAAACTACTTCCACTGGCTTTTCATTTGTAAGCAATAGTACTGTGACCAATTTTATGATGAAACTGCATTGTCATCACCGTTACATTGGGTTATATTTCTATCTTCTGTAATTATGTAAAGTAGAAAACGATATATGACTACTGTTATCGTGATTGTTAATACCTTATACTTATTGTGTTGTTAATGTTTGTACTTTGCATTTTGGAGCTTTTCTCCTCATGTGCCTGCCAAAAAAGGGCATATGCTCAGCTGGACTAACCTGGTTAACAAATGTCAGATAAATAAATAAAAGCACCGAAGGGTCATTTTAAGCTTAGCCGGTAACCCGAGTTCAGATTCAAACCCTGTATCTTTTGATTTATGAGCTGAAGACCTTAACCATTATGATAAACCCACCCTTCCTTGTATACCAACTCGTAGAAAGCATGTTCATTTTAAATAAAACTTCCTCAGATTGTGAGAACATTAAAACAATTGTTTTATTATATGTTTAATTACACCATTAAGATAATATGACATAAAATGAAGTTCACTGCTTCAAAGCCCTTTCTTTTAATGTGCATTTAAAATTCAACTTTTCATTCTAAACCCCAGATGCACAGGCATTAAGCCCAAGTTGATAAAAACATTATTTTGCATACAGGAGATTTTCTATGTCACCACTGCTCGTGTCCTTAACCACAATGTTCAACACCTAAAAAAGAGCTTTGTAAAATAAAAAGATACCCTTCATGCCTACTCAAAGTATTATTGCTAGTATATTTTGTTACTGCTTAGTCATGCTCTTATATTATTTCATTTAAGCAGGCAGTGCACATATCACAGTGCAGCTAATTTACCTAGGAGGCATATTTCTATTAAAAACACAAAGTTCCTTGTGCCTTTTATAAACTTGCATGGGGGACGGGACTAAAGGAAGGTACATTTCCTTTTCCTGACTTCTTCAGCCACCTGATTATTAGTATTGCTAGTCAGCTGATTGATCTTTTGACTCCTGTAATAAAATGCAGGTTTGGGACCCTGTTCTGCCAACAGTATTTTCAAATCGTGGTAAAACAACCCTCCAGTTATTTTTAATATACTGTACTGCCAGAGTAACAATTGTATACAGCAGTTCCATGGCCAGTGTTTTTTTTTTCATTCATGGAAGAAATACTCAAGACATGTACAGTGTCTTGTCTGTTACTGATCTCTTCTGCTAATTCATCAGTCATATGTAACTGATATAATCATTCAATAAGCCTAACCTTCACATTCCATCTGTTTAAGGAAATTATTCTCTTTTGTTAGTGTTACCTCTTATTGTCTGACCTTGTCCTATATTTTCGGTAACTTATACGGATACTTGCTGTTGAATAGTAATACACTATTATAATTGCATCTCTCCTAACTATGCTGGTGTACTAGTGTTGGACATTGCGTCCATTAACGTATTTATGTACTGTTACTTCTATTAAAAAAAATATTGCACACCAAAATTTAAGATGTTTACTGTATTTAAAATTTCACTTGAAATATCGTAGTGTAGTGAAATTATTCAGGTTTTCATCAATAAAGTGCACATAAACTTAGCATTGTGTCAGTGATGAGACGTTTACTGCAATTATGTGCTGACTAAAATCACTGTTGCAGTATTCCTGACACATTGGGTAATCACTGCTGTTGTCTGCTGCGGTACCAAGGCTTTACCTTCCCAGTATCGAACATCAGATTTGTGACCTCTGCTCACAAGCATTGTATATAGGCAGACGTATGAGCATAATTCCTCAGACTATCTTGCTGCCAGCCCAAACAGGTCACATATGTGTCAAAAACAGTTGTTTGGTTAATTGTACCATTGCTTTGAATACTCATATAATTGCCCCATTGGGAAACCTTCCTTTACATTTCTTTTTTTTTTCTCCTTACCATTCTTAGATGGCAGCCAGAAGGGGTAAGTGAGAGTGCAGTTGACAGATTCAGTATAAAGACTTGCATACCCAGTCCCTTTTTTACTTAGGAGCAGATCACACACAGACAAAGGTTGTTCCATCTGCCAATCCTTTGTACCAAAGACTTTATGATCCTATTTATCCTCACCCAACACTTTCTTTGAGACTCAGGATCTCAAATGCTTGACCCACTCCAAGTTGGCAGATTCAGCCTCCTCGGACATAACTCCACCACTGAAGAAAAAGCTTTTAAGACATAGGCCATAGACTCTGTCAGGCATTTCTGACACTGATGTAGCTGGTAAGGTTTCAGTACCTGCGGTACATCAAGTATTCATTATATTTGTCACTTCTGTAGTAGCCTTAGCTGTATGGATTATATCCTGCCAAGGATATAACCATTGACCAGCTTCCAAACCTACAGGGTACCGTCCATGCACAAAAAGCTGTCAAGCAACTTAAGCTGAGCGTACTAAAAGACAAGTCTGGGTACAAAGCCCTTTTGTACTACCACTGAAGAGTACGGTCCTCTGAGGCTTTTAAGGATTGACGGTTGGCTTGTGCTTTCCTTTGCTGGACAGATAAGTTCTTTTTTGGGGGAAAAAAACTTCCATTTTATTAATTTTTGTTTGTTTATTACTTTTCCTCTTCAGAAAAGTAATTTTAAATCTAGGGGTGTTGTTTTCTATGTACTATCTTAAGACTGTAGTGTACTTTTAAATGGAGCAGTTGTTTTTTTCTGTCAGTTTAAAAATAGTGTAAAGTATCTGAAAATCTTTTTCTGTGGAGAAATTGTTTATTTTTTTGTGTGTGGGGCTGGCGCCGTGTTTTGGAGTGCTATAGTTGTTACTTTTTCGATTTAAAAAAAAAAAATTGTGGACTGGTAGGTTTTATTGGCAATTACTGCTGGTTTTCCCCAGGAAGGAAGCAAGCACCATTTTTGGCTTGACGCTGCAACAGAGTACCAGTCCTTCTTCCAGCCACAAAAATAGAGAGTTAAGCAAACCGCCTTTGCCACCACAGCAGGCTAGCAACTTGCTTCAGTTGCAGGTGGGTAAGACTGCTGTGGCAATTTGTTGTACCTCAAAAGACTCTTCCTTTACCCCATATCTGTCTAGTGTTGTACCTACAGCCACTATGGACTGGGGGTTAGGTAAGTCCTCTGCAGTTGTAGAGGTCCCCGCAGTGGGCAGCCACTTGTGTCGGTCTTGCAGAAGAGAGAGAAAACAGGAAAGGCTCTCTGTGTCAGAATGCTGTGCCTATCTGGGGAAGCAGCTGCTGCCATTAGTAACATGGTTGGACACATTTTTAGTGTCAAAAGAAACAAAGCATGTATCTATTCCTCATCAAATTTCTTTGAATAGGAGTAATTTACTGGATCTTGTTTTGGGTATAATTTAGACTATTGATCCTTATTGTGAAGTAGCTTCTGGTTAAAAAAAAAAAAAAAAAAAGAGGAATTCCTTTTTTCATGAAGAGATTCAAGATTCTGAAACTGAACAGGAAAATGCAGGAACGGATGCATTTTTTTTCCCATTAGATTTCTGACTCTCACTGATTCTCATGCTGGGAGTTTCTCTTTCTCTGAGACTATTGATCGAACGTGCCAGTGTTTTTAGTGGGAGAACACTGAGGTTTTCTCAGTCCTTCAGAAAATACTGAGTTGTTACGCAAGGATTTTCCAGAATCTTCATCCATTCCTCTAGTTCATTCTTCTTTAGAGGATGTGTTTTACCACCTGCAGATGTCCTTCATGGATGCATCTGCAGTCATAACAAGTGGGTTGTCCTGTCGTCAGGCAGCCCTTCAGTCGGCCGGATTCCAAAGTCCGGGTCCGGCTTCGGCTGATGTCGCACTCCACCCGACGTCATCTCTGTTGGTCTTCAGGTATAAAGGCATCAGCCGACGCCATTTTCCTCAGTCTTTCTTGCCGCGTGGCGCCCGAAGCAGAAGCTGTTCGCAAGTGCCGGTCGGTCGGATCCAGAGATTACTTCTACCGAATACTACTTCGAAGGCTTCTAAAGCTAAGTACCCCGTTGGGGACTCTTTCTTGCCTCAGCCGATGTCAGAAAAAGTTAACAATTGTTTAAACTGTGGGAAACAAATACCTCATAAAGATTTCCACTCTTACTGTCTGCCTTGTTTAGGCCCAGCCCACGACGTAGCAGCCTGTTCGGCCTGTGCTTCTTTCAAGCGAGGAACGCTTAGGCGTCGGTCGGAGTTTGCAGAACAGTTTTTCGGTTCTGATTTTGCGTACATTATGCCGTCGGATCCTCCGACTACCCAATCTTCCAAAAAACGCAAAGATAAAGACCGAAACCAAGAAAACTGAACAAAGTACAGCTGAACCTATTCCTACAACTGAGGCCCCTGCTACAACTCTTGAATCGACCTCAGAAATTTTACCCACTACGGTGGTTGACTTATCAGACACCATCCCCTTGGATGTCTCTACCCCAGCACGTGGTGCTGCTAGGCCTCCAGCAGCCATGTCCATTAAGGCCTTCGCCAGGGCTAAAGCAGCCAAGACTACTAAAACAGTGCCTGTTAAACCCCCCACATCCAGGCCCTCTTCTAGTTCTCAAATGCTTACTTTGGCAGAAGATTTAATTTCTTTGATTAGAGGATCTCAATCTCACCCAGACAGGGCCTCTCAGCCCCAGAGAAGAGACCTAGGGCAGAGCCCCGAGCCAGTGTCCTCTGATGATTCTGCTGATGAATCAGACATAACTGACCAGCCAGAGGCTCCTTCTCCAATTTTGAAGATTCTGATGCTGAAGAATCCATTCCAGCTGCTTCCCCACCAGAAGAATTCTCCTTTGGGGAAACCTTGCATGCCATGCGAGAACAGTTCCAATGGCAGCAACAGGATTTTTCAGACTCCAGAAAAGACTTAGGACTTTTCTGCACCTCCCACAGCACAGGCCCTTAGCTATACCTCCTGTTCTCTCTGTGGTGGATGATGCTTTCAATGATGTTTGCTCCGCTCCAGATTCTTTACCCCAGCCCCTGCCAAACCAGACAGATTTTACAGGGTGCCAGATACTCATCACCACCTTTACAAGGCTCCACTTGCAGACCCAGAAACTATATCCCAGGGTCCCAAGGCAGTAGCGACCATAGCTAAAACCCTATTCCTTCTGAAAGGGAAGCAAGGTCATTAGACAGATGGGGTAAAAGGTCTACACTTCAGCTACTCTCTCAGCTAGAGCTTTAAACTGTCAGTTTCACATGATACAATACCAAGAGTTTATGCTTGATCAGTTAACTAAAAACTAACCACTGATGAATCTCTTGATAAGAAATATGTATTAGAGATGGTAAATAACATACAACAGGTTAGCAACCATTCCTTAAAATGTGGCTATGATGCACTGGAGGCTTCATTTAGATCAGCCATGACAGGCACAGTGATAAGAAGGCATGCATGGCTAAAGGAACAAGCTTTACCGGATCATGTTAAAGCTAAGTTGCTAGATGCTCCTATGGACAAGACAAGTTTGTTTGGTACACCTGCCCAGCAGGTTATGAAGAAAATGGAAGAAAAGGCAAAATCTGTTCAAACTGTTAAAGATTTCTTGCAGGTTCAACCCCAAGGTTTAGCAGGAACTGGCCTGCCAAAAATTGGTCCTTTCCTGACTCCACAAAATTTCAAAGGGGCAGGAATAGACGTTCCAGAGGCAGAAACCAAACCAGAGGAGGTGCCTACAGAGGAAGACAGTGGCAAGGTAACAACAGAGGCACAGACACAGCCACTGCCACTACATCAACACAACCACAGTGACTTAACCCTAAATCCGCCTACCAGGGAACAAATAGCAGCTCCTCTAGGCGGAAAGTTAACCTTATTTTCAAAGAACTGGCACTACATAACAAAGGACAAGTGGATTTTACAAACCATAGATCAAGGTTACGGTTTCACTTCCACACTTTACCAGTCAAAGAGGAATGCCAAATCTACCTCCAAATCAAAAAACAGAGGCTCTACGCCAGATAATGGAGTTAGCAAACATGAGAGCTGTGGAAAGAGTGCCAACAGCAGAGCAAGGAAAGGGGTTCTACTCCAGACTATTCCTAGTTCCAAGAAAGGAAAAAGTTGGAGACCAATTCTCGACCTGTCCACCTTAAATACATACATCATTGTCCCAAAATTCAAAATGCTGACCCTACAGCAACTTCTTCCCATGCTGGGCAAGGAGTCTTGGCTGGTAACTCTAGATCTCAAGGAGGCATACCTGCACGTCCCCATTCGACCAATCTGCAGAAGATACCTCAGATTTCTTGCAGGATCAGAGCACTATAAATTCTCAGCATTGCCTTTTGGCTTATCTACTGCCCAGAGTATTCACAAAATGCCTGGCATCAGTAATCGCCCATTGCAGACTTCAGGGAATTCAAATTTACCCATACCTGGACGACTGCCTGCTACAAGGGGACAACAAAAGCAAGCTGACAACAGATTTACAAAGGGTCATTTACTTGCTACAAGCACTGGGATACACAGTCAATTTACAAAAGTCAAGGCTGATACCATCCCAAACAAGGACATTCTTGGGTGCGGAATTGGACACAGTAAAACAAATGGCATTCCTGACTACAGAAAAACAAAAAGAACTTCCTCTTTACTTCTTGGCACTAACAAAACTGAACAAGTTAACAGCAAGAAAAGTACTGCAGGCCTTGGGCTTCATGGCATCATGCATAATCTTGGTTCCATTTGCCAGACTACATATGAGAAAACTACAGTGGTACCTAAAGAATTTATGGTCTCAACACAGACACAGTCTAGAAACAGAAATCCCACTAATTCCATGCTTAAAACAGGAGTTCCTATGGTGGGCTCAGGCATGCCAGTCAAACCCAGGCCTACCCTTTCGCAGATGTCAAGCAAGCCAGACCATCACAACCGACGCTTCAGACCGAGGATGGGGGGCCCACATGCTGGACAAATGCGTGCAAGGATTGTGGACACAGGATCAACTTCAACTGCACATCAACCTAAAAGAAATGCTGGCAGTAAAACTGGCAATCCAAAAGTTCAAACCATTTCTCAAAGAGGGCCAGTTGATGATAAGGACAGACAACACCACAGTCATGTGGTACATCAACAAACAGGGAGGCACTCATTCATACCCCCTATGCAGAATGACCTTGGAGCTGTGGACCCTGGCACTCAGCTACAACATCCAGTTACAGGCAATATTTGTACCAGGGAAAGACAATACCTAGCAGACATATTAAGCAGAACCACTTCGGATGCCCACGAATGGAAGCTTCACCCGGACATCTTCAAGACCATCTCAAAGAAATGGGGAATGCCACAGATAGACCTATTCGCATCACCTCTCAATCACCAGCTCCAAAAATTCTGCACAAGGACATTCCACCCATTAGCATGGAAAGTGGATTCGCTCTCCTTCAACTGGAAAGGCCTAACAGCATATGCATTCCCGCCTCTTCCTTTGATACACAAGGTACTACTGAAAATCAAGGAAGAACGTCCAAGGATAATCCTGATAGCTCCAAACTGGCCAAGACAACACTGGTACCCACTACTGAGGAGCATGTCTCGGAACAATATGTGGACAATTCCCCTGATGCCTTTGATGTTAACGCAGAACAACTACAGCATCATACATCCAAACCTAAAAACCTTAAAACTGACTGCATGGAACATCACATAACAGCAGCTATTCCACAACTTTCCCAAAGAGTTAAAGACATTATTCTTGAAGCACGCAGACCTTCAACAAGAAGGAACTATGCTGGAAAATGGAAAAGGTTTGTCATCTGGAGTACGGAAAGAGGAAAAGATGTGTCAAACATAGATATGCCTAACATTCTGGAGTATCTGGCCGAACTTCTTCATTCAGGCCTGTCCTACTCCTCCATCAAGATACATGCATCAGCTATTTCAGCAGAATACAGCTTTGATACACCTGTTTTTTCGCACCCTTTGCTCAGGCAGTTCCTCAGAGGAATCAAGAATGTAAAACCTCCAAGGAAACCACCATTACCAGCTTGGGATTTAAACTTTGTGCTAGAAAAGTTGACACTATCACCCTTTGAACCAGCAGCAACAGCAGACCTACAACACCTATCATGGAAAACTGCTTTCCTACTGGCAATTACTTCAGCAAGGAGGGTTTCAGAACTACAGGCCCTAATGGCAGTGCAACCCTTCCTAATCTTCCACCAAGATAGAGTGTCCATGAGGACTAATCCTACATTTATGCCCAAGGTGGTATCCATAGTGTCTTTAAACCAGGCAATCCACCTACCTACCTTCTTTCCCAACCCACAAAACAGAGGGGAAAGAATACTGCATACCTTGGATGTACATAGACAGCTACGCTACTACTTGGACAGAACAAAAATAGCAGAAAGACTGACCAACTTTTTGTAGCCTATGCAACAGGAAGGGAAGGAAAAGCTATTTCCAAACAGACAATCTCCAAATGGATAGGAAATTGCATACGATTCTGTTACTCCTTCCATGGAAAACCAATTCCACAGAACATAAGACCTCATTCTACAAGGGCAACAGCCACTACCACAGCCTTCTTACGAGGAGTGGCAACCAAAGACATTATTGAGGCGGCTACTTGGACCTCCGTGCATACTTTTGCCAAGCATTATAATTTGCCTCTATATTCCAGATCCCGAGCAGGGTTTGCCACTGCTGTACTGCAAGGGATCCTAAACACACCATAATCTACATTTATCCTCCTCCCCTAGTTGGCTATGGTATTCTACCCACTTGTTATGACTGCAGATGCATCCATGAAGGACATAGTACAGTTTTGTACCTACCATAAATGTAGATGTCCGAACTGGATAGCATCTGCAGTCAGGATTACCCTCCCTCCTTCCCCTCTGTGGTACTCCTAGGGTGTTTACCCCTCTAATAGCTAGCTGTTGGGGGGGAGTCTTTTATGGTGTATTTGTTTGTGTATATGTACATACATGCTTATTGCTGAGTTTACCTCTATCTATTTGGAAACATTGGCATCTATCCAAATTTTAGCCTGCAAGAGGGCTACTGGCATCTGGGGCAAGAAACACTGAGGAAAATGGCGTCGGCTGATGCCTTTATACCCGAAGACCAACAGAGATGACGTCGGGTGGAGTGCGACATCAGCCGAAGCCGGACCCGGACTTTGGAATCCGGCCGACTGAAGGGCTGCCTGACGACAGGACAACCCACTTGTTATGACTGCAGATGCTATCCAGTTCGGACATCTACATTTATGGTAGGTACAAAACTGTACTTTTTCTTGATAGTCAGCCAGCTGCCCCTAAAAAGGCAGATAAGATGTGTAAAGTTCCTTATTTTTTTAAATTTTTGTACAGTATTCCTTAACCTGACCCAGCAGCTATACATTTAATTGATTGTGCTACTGCTAAGCACTTAATTCCAATCCTACTCTTTCTGATAAGGATAGGAAAATTATGAATAGGTATGGGAAAAAGTGTATGCTTCTGTAACTTTGATTTTCAGAATTGTAAGTGGTCAGGCTCATATGTTAGTTTGTCCTGACAAATTGTGAAAGTATGAGTAATGTTTTTGCATGCATCCTCTTCTTGTGAGGAATCCAGTTTCTTCTATTGCACAGGTCGCTTCTCATTGTTTACAGTCTGTGCATGACACTGATACTACTTCCAGAGCTATGATCTCTGGTAGTGTTTTAAGAGGTTTGCATGGCTGCATTCCCACATCTTCCCAGATGTTAAAATGAGATTTTAAATTGTCCTTTGAATAGAGATTTAGTATTTGGCCATTTTGCTGCAGAGGTGATCAAGAAGTGTGATGAAAGGGGCAAGCAGATCCTGGGGATCTAAGAATTTTCATTTCTCCTTTTCCAAATTGTCCATGGGATTTTCTCTTTCCTCATTCAGTTTTGGCAAATACACAGTGTCAATAGAAATTCAGATAAACAGATGTTTAAGAAGAAATGGGGGGGGGGGTCCAAAAGATGCGTCTGTCCTCCCAAAACCCAAAGACCTTCCTAGTCTGAATTACGGTTCAAGAGACATTGTGGCCCCCTCCCATCCTGGCCCTTTGTTTCTTCCCGAAAGTCTGAATCCCCATTTTTCTTTGGCAACAGATTGCTTTAGACAAATTGGTTCTGCAAGTCATTCATTAAGGTTACAGATATCTGTGGGAGGAAATTCCTCCTTTCCAGGAGGTCATTCATCATCCTTCAGATCAGACTGTTTTGTTTCCACCGGTTTGTCACATTTTGTCCCGAGTGATAGAACCAGTTCCTTCTTCCCAGGTGAAGAAGGGTTTTTTATTCAAGGATGTTCCTATGCCTATTGCCTGAGAAAGAAAATGCTTGGAGACCAGTTCTGGGCCTTTCTTTCCTAAACCTGTTTGTTTTGGCATCCAAGTTCAAAATTGTCACTTCACAACCTGTTACCTTTTTATCCTTTTTCAAGTTTCGTGGTAACACTAGATGTAATCACATCCCTATTCATCTAGAGTTCAGATGTTTCTTAATGTGATCTAGACGCACACAACCTTATCGGTTCTCTGCCTTACACTTTGGACTATCCACTCCACCAAGAGTGCTCACAAAGTGTCTGTCTGGCAGTTTGGCACAAAGATTTATATCAATATGGTGTTATGACTAGACCCCACAGCAGTCCTGGTCTAATTCTCACAGCCTATATTTGCCTGTTGTGCTACTCTGAAACGGTTACTCAGCCAAAGATTGCTTTTGGGTCTTTCCGGAAAATGGGCATTTGAATACCTGGCTGACTTTTTTTTTTTGCTTATATTCATCATTCCCAGCACTGCAATAACCCTTGGGCTATATGAGTTGTATCCTATTCAGGATACAACAATTGGACAAGTTCCAAAAGCTCTGCATCATTCCAACACCTTCTTTCTGACTTCTGATTGTCTAGTCCAAGGAGGGAAATCGGCAGTCAGAGTGAAGCTTTCTTCAGGACTTTCTCGTCCATGCAGAGAGAAGATCATAACAGTCCTGAACCACTGGGATCCCTATTCAGTCAATAATTTTAATTTACTCCTTACTGACCAGGTTGGACCCACTACACCAGTGGTCTCTTTTCAAATAGTCTCAAAGTAGTCAGAAATAGAGTCAGAAAATAACCGTATAGAATTTGCTTGGGTAAGGAAAGATGACATTAAGGACTTGGGTAGTGAATTTTTTAATGGTCAATGATCACGTACATTAGTTTTGATTGAACTTTGAAAAGGTTATATTATGAACTGTGTCTGAAATGAGGATTGCAAAGGATTACAGTTTTTCAGAGAATATGAGGTTAAAATGGAAGGATTACAAAAAGTTTGTTGATACTGTGTTGAACCATATGAAGATGGTCGTCAGTGGAAATATGTGCAAGGTCTTCAAAGCAGCAATAGTTTGGTAAAGAAGAAAACTGTAATGTATGAACGTTGTGCATTGGGATACAGCGCCGAGTTCACACTGCAGACTGAAATTGTATTCTGAAGTGCAGTCATTCCAGTTAAACATCCTTCACTAACGTTATTGAACCCCTGAAAGACTAATATTGGAGAATGAGACAGTACAGCTACAGGTTTTCAAACTGCCTAGTTGCTTCTGCTGTGTAGGGTAGAGTGAGGGAGAGGATGGCAGCTGTGTTGGAGAGTTTTATCACTTGTAGCACTGGCTTTACCTCTTCACCTCTGAGCATTAGAAAAATCATAGTACTGACCCTTTAAAGCCATTGCAGAGGGTCACAAAGATGAGTACTTATTTTTCAGAGGAGGAGTTCTTCCTGTACTAAACTCTGGTGAATGATGTGGTGTGCTCCATCATTGGGTCTGACTTTGAGGAAGTCAGTAAATGTAGGAGGAGCAAGGCTAAGTCTTGTGGTTAAAATCATAGCCCTATGCCTAAATTGTAACATTTGAGAGGTATGAGCACTCATGGGTTCATACTAGGCTATCTGCCCTAGGGCATTTATAAGCCTAGCGAAAGTGTTTGGCTTTCGCCACCCATTTTAAATTAATTTTGCTATGTCCTTTTTCGAGGTTAGTATACTGTGCTTCTGTCTAACAGTGACACAGAAGTGATACCCGGGGTAAACCTACGATCTCCCATCCACTCATCAAGATTCCTCTTGAACAGAGTCAATGAGCGACTCTGCCTAACCTGGACTGGGATTTTATTCCAGAGTGAAGGGAGCATCTTGGTTATGAATCTGTCCCTCCAGCATGTCCTATTTATTTCACCGCTGAGGTTCAAGTCACTCGAGCGCGTGGTTCGATGGGATTTGGATTTTCTGAGGTGCAGCATGTCCATTAATTCCGAGTTGGACATGGCTTTATATGTCAGGCACAGATCGCCTCTGAGCAGGCGGTATGCCACTGAGTAGAGCTGGAGTTTCTTTAAACGGGCAGCATATGGCATCTGTTTGATCCCTTTGATCCTCTTGGTGAGATACTTTTGGGGTCTTTCCAGTTGCTGCAGATGTCTGGTAAGGTACATCCCAAAAGGGGCATTGTACTCAATTATGGGCCTGATGAGGGATGAGTAAAGAGGCACGATGACCTCCCCTGATCTAGATGTGAATTCCTTCATGATTAGGTGGGCTATATAAAATGTTTTTCTAACCACTTTGGCCATGTGGTTGTCAAATGAGAGATTGCTATCAACTTGGGTCCCCAGGTCCCTAATTACTTCTTCTGTACTTAATGGATTACCACCTATGTGGTAATTTGTGGGCACTTTGTTTTTACCAAAGGGGATGACTATACACTTTTTGGCATTTAGCTTGAGGCCATGGCTCTGGAACCAGTTGTTTGTTTCTATAAGGCCCTTTTGGAGGATGCTTGTGTCGGCTGGAGAGTCGATTATGGCGCCCAGTTTACAGTCATCTGCGAACTTGGTCAGCCACAGTCCTTCCGTGTTGGCCTGTACCTCCGAGAAATATATACCGAACAAGAGAGGTCCCAGGACTGAGCCTTGTGGGACGCCACTTGTAACTGGTTTGGAGTCTGACATGGCTCCAGCAATTCTAACCATGTGGGTTCTGTCCTTGAGCCAGTTTGCAACCCATCTAGTGACATAGGCGTTTATATTTATGTGCGGACCACCTTCCCCTCGTCAATGGCCTTGGTGACTGTTTCAAAGAAATCAACCAGGTTTAAGAGGCAGGATCTGCCCTTAAAGCCGAACTGGGTAGGATCCAGTGTCTGTAGGTCCCCAATATCTTTAGTTATGAGGTCCATGATGATCCTTTCCATAGCTTTGCAGACCAAGCTAGTCAGGCTTATGGGGCGATAGTTTTCAGGATCCGTTGAGGCACCACCTTTGTGGAGAGGGACCACTTGCTGTACGCCACTCTTTGGGTACATATCCTGTAGTAAGGCTGAGATTGAACAGTAGTTTTATGTTTGGGTTTAGCTCTTCTTGGAGTTCATGTAGGACACAGCCCGGGACACCGTCTGGTCCCATTGATGCTGTGTTTTTTGCTTTGGAAAGGGCGGCTCTTTCCTGAGCATCTGAGATGTCAGGGGGGCAGCACTCTGCTGGGATAGATATTTGCCCTTTTGGTGAGGAGGGGGGCAGAAGTTTGCGCTGAACCTGTCAGCTAGCATGTTGGCAATGTCTGTGGGTTCGGTGTATTTTTTTGTCATTTTGGACTAATTCTGAGCATATCTAGGAATTCCCACCCAGGTTACTAACATAACTAAAGAAAGCCTTGTGA
The DNA here is from genome assembly GCF_019279795.1 of Protopterus annectens. Taxonomy (NCBI): domain Eukaryota; kingdom Metazoa; phylum Chordata; order Ceratodontiformes; family Protopteridae; genus Protopterus; species Protopterus annectens. Next base: position 316,951,470 of record NC_056739.1, read on the forward strand.
TTATCCTTGGTGTCCTGTGCAATTTTTCTCTCGAAGCTGGCCTTAGATGATTTTATGAGTGCCCGTAGCTTTTTTGCTAATACTGATCAGAGATGCCTTCCCTTTTTGGGATTTTGCTCTATCATGTAGTAGCTTCCTCCTTCTGTTGTATAGTTTGTTTATGGCTGGGGTCCATCAGACAGGCCGTCTGCCTTTGGAGGATTGGGTCTTGGTTTTATCTGGGATTGCATGATCCATGCATTCCTGAAGGTGTTCATAGAATGCATTTATAAAGGATTCTGCAGTCTGGGTTGTATTTTCCACAGGCCCGGGGGCTTTGAAGGATTCCACCTCTGTTTTGAGGAGTGTGAAATTTGCTTTAGAGAAGTTTTTCACTGTGGTTTTCTGGGCAGGGGATGGGGTCGGGATGTGAATATCCAGTGAGATTAGTTTATGGTCTGATCTTACCAGTGAGGGATACACTTCTGGTCTGGAGCATAAAGTCCCCATGTTGGTGATGATCAGGTCCAGTATGTTTTCCCCTCTTGTGCGAGTGGTGACAAGTTGTTCCATAGCATTTGAGTTTATAAATTCTAGGAACCTTTGGGCTAGGGTGTTGGAGTTAGAGTAATGCTCCCAGTCTATGTTTGGGTAGTTGAAGTCGCCCAATATAATGGTGTTTGGAGAGACCTTCATATTTTCCAGTGTTCTCAGGAAGGCCGAGTGGGGTTCCTGGGTTTGGGAGGGTGGTCTGTAGCAGGCTATAAACTGGAAGGCAGTTTTACCCACTGTTAGTTGCACATGGATAGTCTCTGATGCTTCGTGCTTTGCCACCAACCTGGAGGTGTGGGTATCTTTGAATATCGATACTCCCCCTCCTTTTGTGGTTCGGTCCAAGTTTTGGGGCCGAAAAGCATGGTATGAGGTATAACCTGGTAGTGCTGGGGTGCTCTCGGGAGCCCTGAACCAGGTTTCTGTTACTGCACAGATATCGATGTTCTCCATGCTAAGGAGAGTTTCGAAGGTGCATCTTGAGGTTTAGACTTCTGGCGTTGAGTAGCATTACTCTTAGTTTCTTATCCCTTGTGATACCTATGGAGGTGGGTTTGTCTTTTGAGCCTTGCCTAAAAAAGGCACTATGGGGGTAGCAAGAGCCTCTGCCAATATCCGAAAGCCCAGGAGTGACAGGTGCAAGCTGTCCCTAGCGAAGCATCGTGGCTTGTCGAGCATGTCATCCCATGCTGACAGGCATTGGATCCCCTTTGAATGACACCAATACTTAAGCCAATTGTTGAAATTGATCATCTTGTCTTCATATTGTGGCATCATTCTTGGTGAGAGTAAGATGCTACTCAAGGTCAGGGTCATACCGGCTTGGGCTACATGCTCAGAGAGCTCCACTATGTCTCTTTTCATGTAGTCCAGGGAGGTACGTCTCAGGTCATTCACACCAGCATGGACAATGACGGAGTCATATTTGTACTTGCCTTGGAGTGACCCGAGTGCTTGTGTTATGTGGCGGATCCCTAGCGCCCGACAGGCAGCTCACCGTGACCTTTTCCTTGTTCAGCCTGGTGAGTGGGACGTCAGTGTGCCAGACTATAGAGTCACCTATTATAAGTGTATCAGGTGTGTTGTTTAGCCTAAAGGGCTATGACTGTTCGGCACACTGGCTTTGTGAGCTATGTGTTGCACGTGTTTTGTTTTGGGGTAGCGGTTGCTTGGGTGTCTGCTTTGGATGTGTCTGCTGCTTAGGCAGATTTTTATTTAGAGCCTCCGAGTATGTTTTTATGTGTTTGTGTTTGGTTTGCTGTCGTGGTAGGTCTATGTGAGACTGGAATTGTAGTGAGTGTGACCTTTTACTTTTGAGTGGGGGAGGGGGTATGAAAACTTGGTGGTGGTGATTAATGTTAAACTTGAGTACTTTATATGTTCCAAATTGACCAGACCACCTTTCCACTGAGAATTATAGAATTCAAGGTATTTTCATTCATAAACCAAAAACACATCAGAAGTTCTACCTTTTTCTTAAGTTTTAGAGTCATAGTTGAGAAATCGGTTGTGGTTATAGTTTGCTTATGATGTCCTCTATAGCAATGCAGTTAATCCTGTGGTTGTACTAACTTTTTATTTGTCCTGGCTGGTGGTGTACATGTTTCCAACAAGTTTTGTTACTTATTACTAAACTTGATAATATTAAAAAATAAAGGGCAGTCACCTTGCATTTATAAATGCTGCATTGCAACATGGGAATTTTTTTATATGTCTTGAAATTATTTTAGTATAACGTATTTTACAGAGTGCTTCTTTTCCAAAAATGAGAGAGAGAGAATTATCCATATTATGGGCACCCAAACTGCTTGGATATCAGAAATTCTGATCAGTTACTCATTTCCTACGCAGATAAGACAATGTACGTCTGTTAAGACAATGTACATCTGTTAAAAAGCAGGATATGTTACAAATGCACTAGAGTATTAAAAGTTAGGAACAAAAATCATAGGGAGACCACGTTTAAAAGGAAACTTTCCATGTGTTAGGGTTCTGTGTTGTTTTTGGTTATGATGCCTCTCCTCTACAACTGTTCCTCTTCTGTGATGTATTCATCTCTATTTTTATCCACGGGTTTCTGTTTTCATAGTGGGAGTAGAACATCAGATTGACTGTCAAACAAAGTCTCTTCTGCCATTATGTTGGTGTTTCTTGAGTACTGACAGTCCCATAAAGGGCAGAATTTTTTTTTTTTTTTTTTTGCACTATGTTCACAGCAGTGTTCAAAGTAGCAATAGAGAGGTGTCAGACGCTCTATACCTATTAGGTTTTACTTAGTGTCATTAATGGAAGATGACACCAAGCATCTCGCTTAACAGCTTTAAGTGGTATTTTAAAAACTGGGTATGGTAATCTTCTTTTTTTTTTCTATTTCTTTTTAAAGGTTTGCTACACTAAACCAGAAGTTTTTTTTCCACGTCTTGCAGAAGCTAAAAGATAAAATTTTTTTTTTTCTGTTTTTAAGATTCTTTAATTCGGTATCTGTATGTTCGAGTGGTTCTGGTTAACCTCATAAAGGAAAATTTATTTTCTAGCACACATCCTAGGAATATAGGTGCAGTCGAGTGGCGTTCGAAAGACATGTGTGATTGTGCGTGCCTTTGTTGAAGGTTGGACGTCGGGCTGGAACTTCGGCACTGTAAAAATCTACTGCCAATCATTAGCGGATCGGAGTTCCGCTGTGGCGACCCCCAACCGGGAAAAGCCGAAAGAAGAACAACAACTGTGTAAGCAATACTGATAAAGCACATAACCAAAGTCCAAACACACCAAGAAACACTAGACAGTGGTACTGATGGTCAGTGAAGACTGGAAAGCAAATATCTTGGCGTATAAAAACTTTATTCTACGCTTTCATCTCAGCAGGACTACTTCAGAACAAACAAAAACCAAATCAAAATAACCACAGTGATATACCAAGTTCAAAACTATATGAACCAATAAAAAAATCCAAAACAATTAATCAATTAAAACCACACTTGAATTTTAAAGCAGCCTGCACTGCGAAGTAGAACTGTCAGGGAATCACAGAAAATGAATTAAAACTTCCTAATAGTAAGTTTCCTGTATTTAAGAAAACATTTGATGTTAATTGCATCATTTAGACCGGGCTTTTTATCAGCCCCTAATCTAGTCTGCCAAGCAGTTTCCTTTTGTTTCACAATATTCTTATCACCACCTCTGGGGTCAATAGGCACTACTTCTAAAATATAAAATAATTTTTTTTAATATTTTATACACTCTGTAGTATAATTATATAAAGCATTATTTAAATATTTGCTTTTAATACTATATACATGTTTTCTACTATACTCCTTTAAAGTATGAGTGGTCATCCCCACATAATATGAATTGTATAAACTATTAAAAAAAAAAATATTTTCTATTTTAGAAGAAGTGCCTGTTGACCCCAGAGGTGGTGATTATAAGAATATTGTGGAACAAAAGTAAACTACTTGGCATATTAGATTAGGGGCCGATAAAAAGCTCTGTCTAAATGATGCAATTAACCTCAAATGTTTTCTTAAATATAGGAAACTTACTATTAGGAAGTTTTAATTCATTTTCTGTGGTTCCCTGACAGTTTTACTTCACAGTGAAGGCTGCTTTAAAATTCAAGTGTGGTTTTATTTGATTGTTTTGGATTTTTTATTGGTTCATACAGTTTTGAACGTGGTATATCATCGTGGTTGTTTTGATTTGGTTTTTATTGTTTGTTCTGAAGAAGTCCTGCTGAGACGAAAGCGTGGAATAAAGTTTTTATACGCTAAGCTATTTGCTTTCCAGTCTTCATTGACCATCAGTACGACTGTCTGGTGTTTCTTACTGTGTAAGCAATCACAGTTGGTGGGTGGGGATGCATAAGATGCCTAGCAGTACACACTTTTATGATGAAAAACTTGAAAGTTCTTGTTGCCCCTTTGTGAGCACTTAATAGTGCTCACTTCCCAAATTGAGCTGTACATGAGAACTCTGGTGGAAGTTAAACATAGCATTACATTAAGCTGAGGCACTTGCCTGTGTATTAAAAGTAAATATTTTGGTATCATGTAATAAGTTTTTAATTGCTAATTCTAAGCTGGTGCATGGTATCATATGATGTCCTGTAGTCCTATCTTGCCTTCATTCTTGCATATGGTTTTGGAGCCGACTCAGCGATTACAAAGCTCGAAGTCTCTAAGTTGGCTCATGGCAAGGTAGGTATCCCATAATGTACTAGTAAGAATTCCCAGATCTCATTTGCCGTGTCTACGAGTTCAGAAGTGCTACCTTTCTTGTCTGTGGCTAAGTTGGAAATTTTGCTTATTCAAAATTTTATAATGGTTCTTTTTTTACTATAATAGTTAAGTTTACTATTAATAACTTACAGTTGTTACCTAGTAGTTAGTGTGTTTTCTAATTTTTATTGCAAATTGTTGTTCGTTGTTTCTGCAGGCCTTTTCCTCTCTGGTATCCCTTCTTTCTGTGTGCTAATTATTACTAAAAGTTTTCTTCGGCATAGAGCCGTTTTTTAGTTAGGACCTATTCTAGCTTTTGTCTATTGCTTGCTTACTTGTTCTCTATCTTGCCTTCCCTTCGTTTCAGGGCTAGGCCCAGTTAAGTTAGAAGACCTAGTCCTCTATTGCCTTTCCTTGTGTGTTTCCTCAGCAGGAGCAGGGCTAGGCCCGTTTAAGTTAGAGGACCTTGTCCTCTCTTCCTATCATCCTCTACGTTTATATTTGTGATTGTGTTTGTAACGATATGTCTAAAGATCATAAACCTTCGGTTTTAAAAAATGTCTTAAATGTTCTCAAAAAATGTCCCTGACTGACCGACATAGTATTTGTGTTTGTCTGGGAGCCATACATCTTCAGGAGACATGTATCTTTTGCCACTCCTTTAGTTCTCGGGTTTTCCAGGAAAGGAAGAACAAATTGATCTTGAAAGGTCTTCTTAAACCTTCTTTTGAGGAAGATTTAGCCAGCTCTTCATCCTCTCATTCCAGGTCACTTCTAAAAAAAGAGAAGGTCAAGTCGGTCAAAAGACAGTCTCCTGCACTGACTGTTAAATCAGGACATCCACAAAAAATTGCTAAACTGGACAAACCTTCTACCTCTTCGGCTCCTCTGCCTTCGGAGCCGGTCGAGATTATTGACATTAACATTTCAGTTTCGGCCCCAACTTTTTTGGAGCCGATTACTGAATCCATATCTTGGAGCTGGTCTAGAGATTTATTACCGGTGTCCCAGACACTCGGATCTCCGATTTTACAGAAATCTCGATCACCAACCCTGTCTTCCAGATCCTCCAAGAGTCTTTCTGAGGAGGATGTTGAGAGTGTGGTGCTTAGACTCTTGAAGTCATCTGTGCTAGCAAATTTGTTGCCAGCTATGACCCAATTGGTTCTGGAGCTCTCTAAGGCCATATTACCTGCTTTTGTTCCTCCTCCAAGCCACGTCGGTCTTTCAGAGCAGGAGCTATCAGTGCCATTTGTTGTGGAACCATCGGTTCCAGCACTCCTGTTGTCGGTCTCTGAGCTGAGTTCCGCTCCGACACCTTCAGTGCCGTCCTTGGTGTCTAGGAGCTGAAGCTCACCAGTCAGCCCCGACGGGGACGCTCTGACTCTAACTACTTTGGTTCCGAGCCTACCTCGGCTGAGCTCGGATCCTACATCTGTCTTGCAGCCGATTGCTCTGGAGCCGAGGGCTACTTCTGCTTCCTCAGACCCAAGGGTGTCCTCTGAGCCAGAGAGATCTGTCTTCGAGGTGATGAAGAGTGTGCTGTCTAGGTCTTCACCTCCACACAAGGGTACCAATGCTCTTCCCCCTCAAGCTCCGACCTCTGTCTCAGCACCATCTCTCTCTCTTGACAGCAGAGACCCGCAGCCTCAGGAGCCCCCGTTGGGTGGCCCCCAGTCTTCCGAGACCTTCCCAGAATACCCTTCTGAGGAGCCTTCTCGGACAAGAACTTGCAAGAGGAAGCATGTAGACTCCACTGATGAGTCCATCACCTCTGACCCTGACCTCTAGGAGTCTGAAGGGTCCCCTAGGTTGTCCTCTGATATCTCCTTTGTAGATATACTAGAGATCCTGAAACAGAGAGGCGGATAGCCCATTGTCACCCCTTCTGATGAGGAGTCGGTGTACATGAAGGCTTTCGGGTCTCGGCCTTCAGCCTCTTGGGTGTCTCCCCCTTCGACGAGCTGTTAGATTTAGTGAGTTGAAAGGTGTAGGAAACTCCTTATGCCATGGAACCAGTCCCCTGAAGGCCCAATAAATTTCTTTCAGCTCCCAAAGAAAAATAATTTTTGACCGAAGGTGTGCCTGTAGATGCCATGGTGGTGGCAGCAGCCACAAAGAAGGAACTAGCAGAAACTTCCTCATCTGGTCACCCACCAGACAAGGAGTCTTGAACGATGGACATATACGGGAAGCATATTTTTTCTTCAGTGGCTTTTACACTCAGATCGCTGAATTACATCACCCATTTCACTAGGCTTCAAAGAGATTTCCTAAAGGAGCTAGGAGATGCTGTCCAAGGTGCTTTACCTAAAGGAGTCCCTGAGAAGGTTACTGCTCAGTTGTCTACCTTAAACTCCATTGGTCACCCACCGAACAAGGAGTCTCGAACGATGGACATACACAGGAAGCCTCTTTTTTCTTCAGTGGCTTTTACATTCAGATCGCTGAATTACCTCACCCATTTCACTAGGCTTCAAAGAGATCTCCTAAAGGAGCTAGGAGATACTCTCCAAGGTGCTTTAACTAAAGGAGTCCCTGAGAAGGTTACTGCTCAGTTGTTTACCTTAAACTCCATTGTTAACTCCTCCATGAGGCTGATATCTTATGCAGCAGATGGAGTTAGCTGGGCAGCAGGTTCAGGAGTTTCCCTTAGGAGATGCTCCTGGGTGCGCTTATGTAACTTTGCGGAGCCCTTCAAATCTACATTTACCAACGCCCCCTTTGACTGTTTCTCTCTGTTTGGACCAAAGGAAAAAGACACACTCACCAGATGCCAACAGGAAGGGAAAACTCTCTGACGTGGGAACACATTTTTCGTCCCATCTAGACCATACCCTAAGGCTCAGAGAGGCGGGAAAATGTGGTTCAAGAAATCTGAGATTTTTCCCAGATGCACAAGGTGATTCCTTCTCCAGAAGCAGAGGAGGAGGAAGTAATGGTAGACACCCTAGAGGCAGGGGGGGGGGGGGTCAGCAAAACCAGGGTGGCTGCGATTCCTTTCGTGGACGTCCCTATTAACGCTCCTGAAGTGGGGCCCAATTGTGCTTCTTTGGAGCCAGTCAGGGGTCGTTTATCTTTGTACCCAGAAGCCTGGCACGATATCACACAAGACAAGTGGGTACAAAGAATAATATCCAGATGATACTCCAAACCCTTCTCTTTTCCACCTCCTCTAACCAAGAAAATCCCAGATGTTCCACCCAATCACATGGATCAAGCAACTATAGAAGTCCAAAAGTTGCTTCAAAAGAGAGTCATCCAGACCGTCCCCGCAGACCAGATAGGATTCTGGAATTTACTCAAGATTCTTTTTAGTGCCAAAACGAACAGGGGACTGGAGGCCCAGTTTGGATCTCAGCAAGTTAAATGAATCCGTAAAGAAGTCGAAGTTCTGAATGGTAACAGTACAGTCTATACTCCCTCTGTTAGGGAAAGACAATTGGATGTGCTCCATAGACCTCCAAGATGTGTACTACCACATAAAAATGGACAGAGCATCGAGGAGTCATTTACGCTTCCGGCTGGGAGCCAGTCATTACCAGTTTCGTGCTCTTCCCTTTGGTCTCACCACAGCCCCCAGGGTGTTCACCAAATGTATGGCGGTAGTAACGGCTCACTTGAGACATCTTGGATTCCAAGTGTTTCCATACCTGGATGACTGGCTCCCGTCTGCCACCACCAGACACCTACTTCTACAAGCTAGGGATGCAACCATCCGAGTCTGCACTCAGCTAGGCATTACTATAAATTGAGAAAAGTCTGCCTTGTCGCCCTCTCAATATGTGACTTTTTTATAGGTGCAGAAATAGACACAGTTGCAATGATGGCTCACCTTCGTCAGACAGAATACAAAATCTAAGATAAGAGATATTCAGCCTGCTTCTCCAACACAAAGTCAAAGCAAAGACAGTGCTCAAAATTCTAGGAACCATGGCCTCTACTATAACTGTAGTTCTGCTAGCCAGACTACATATGAGACTTCTACAATGGCTACTCTTTTCCCAGTGGTCTCTTCAGCAACTGCCTCTGTCTTATCCCATTTTAATAACAGAGTCTTCCAAAAAGGACCTTCATTGGTGGATCCAGTCCAATCAACTAATGATAGGGAGACCATTCATTCCTCGCCAACCCATTGCTACTGTGACCATGGATGGCTCCCAGATAGGGTGGGGGAGGCATTATCTAGGAAGGACAGTCCAAGGCACATGGCAAGAACATGAGGCTCACTTGCATATCAGTGTTCTAGAGATGAGAGCAGTGCTACTAGCGTTGCAAGCACTTCACGACTTTCTTCATCTAGGGACAATAGCAATCCAATCAGACAATATGTCAGTGGTATGGTATATAAACAAACAAGGGGGAACCAGATTCTACCCCCTATATCGAGAGGCTCTTCGTGTTTGGCAGTGGGCAATATCTTTCCAATGCTATCTAGTTGCAACGCATATCCTGGGGAGAACCAATGTGATAGCCAACAAGCTCAGCAGGGCAATCTGGATGCCTCATGAGTGGTTTCTGAATCTGAAATTCACAGAACATTTTTTCCGCAAATGGGGACAGCCTTTCTGCGATCTGTTTGATACCCCAACGAACACCAAATGCAGCAGCTACTTCTCCCCCCTCTGGGGGAGACACCAAGAGATGCACTTGTCCACGATTGACCCTCAGGACTTCTTTATGATTTTCCTCCCTTTCTGCTAATATCGAAAGTGATCCAGAAAGCAAAGACCTTGGGAAGTCGACTGATTCTCATCACTCCTTTCTGGCCTCATCAGATTTGGTTCCCTTTTCTCGGGCCTTACCTTCTGGATGACCCATGGACTTTGGACTCAGTACCAGACTTTCTGACACACATGTCCGGCACATTCCATCCCTGTCTCCACACCCTCAACTTGACAGCATGGCTGCTCCACTTCCATTCCTAGTCAGGATTCATGATTTCTCCTCTGCAGTTACACACAGCCTGACATCTTCTCATAAACCTTCTACAAGAAAATTGTACGCTAGTAAATGGAAAAGACTTTCTCTCTGGGCACGAGCTAAAAACATAGATCCATACACAGCCTCCATTCCCTCAGTGTTAGAATTTCTAACCAAACTTTTTCATCAGGGATCAGCTGCTGCTGCAATCAAAGTTCAATTAGCAGCTATCTCCAATTTTCAGGAACCTAACCTTATGGCTCATAGATTGTGTAGATCATTTTTGAAAGGCACTGCCTTACTAAGAACTCCTTTTCAAGAACCTATATCTCCCCGGGATCTAAATTTTGTCCTTTCAAAACTCCCCTCACTGCCTTTTGAACCTTCACATACATGTGATTTAAAGTAAGACCGTTTTTCTGGTAGCCATTACATCTGCCAGAAGAGTGTCAGAGCTGCAAGCACTCTGTCAAACCTCCTTACTTGATTTTTCATAGAGACCGAGTTTCCCTTCACACTAATCCGTCCTTCATCCCCAAGATTTGTTCTCAGTCTAATATGAATCAAACTGTTGAACTGCCAGTCTTTTTTCCAAATCATACAAACAAAGCGGAATATAAGTTCCATCAACTTGATGTACACAGACAGTTAAGATTCTATCTACATAGAACCAAAGAGTTTAGGAGATCAGACCAATTGTTTGTGTCTTTTTTGGAGATGAGAAAAGGTATGCCAGTCTCCAAGATAACATTATCAAACTGGATTTCAAATTGTATATCTTTTATTTACTCCTCTAATGGCAAAGAATTCCCATTTAAAATTAAAGCTCATTCTATCAGATCTATGTCCACGTCTGCTGCTTTTCAAGCCAGAATTCCAGTGGAGAGTATATGTGCAGCAGCAACTTGGGCTACCCCTCATACTTTTATTACTCATTACAAATTGGACTTTGCCTCCAGGGGTAGAGCCTCCTTTGGTTCCACGGTTCTTAGGAGTATATTCCCGTGAGCCACCCGAGGAAAAGGTGCTAGGGATGCTGTCCCATATGTAAGAATGAAGGCAAGATAGGACTACAGAACATAAAGAAGTTATGTACTCGCCATAATGTTCCATGTTTGTAGTCCATCTTGCCCTTCAAACCCACCAACTACCCTCATTCATGTATCCTTGGAGGATCTGGAGACACGATAGTGTCTATCTTTCTTAGGGTTGGAGACCTTTCATCTTTGTTTTTCCTTGTGGAAATACCTTTCTTTTTTTTATATAGACAGCAGCAAACAAGATCTGGGGATTCTTACTAGTGCATTGTGGGACACCTACCTTGCCACGAGCCAACTTGGAGACTTCGAGCTTTGCAATCAGTCAAGTCGGAGCCGAGGATCGGCTCCGAACCCATATGTAAGAATGAAGGGCAAGATGGACTACAAACATGGAACTTTAATGTGAGTACACAACTTCTTTTATTTCTAGCTTATGTAAGGACATGGCGACAGTTTATTCACATTCTGTAGCCAGGGACAGTCCCACAGTTGACTCAGACTTGCATTATTTTATGCCTGTTTCACAAGTATTCACAACTGCTATATGTTCACAGTGTGTACAGTAGTTTGTCAGTAGAAGCATGTCCAAGTTGCCTGTGAAGATGTCCTTCTGTTCATATGTTACAGTATTCATAACATGAGGAATTCCACCACTGGCTGACTCAAATGTCTGGCCAGTATACAAAAGCCTAAAGTTACTGTCAGGTACGTGTGACGTCAAACATGGAACGAGTCCAGCATCAGTTGTAAAATGACATTGCGTATAAGGCAGATGTCTGCACATACCAAGCCTCAGAACTTTACTGTTGCCAGTCAAAACGTCTTCTCCGGTCGTTTGCTTGTCAGAGAAGTTGTGGATTCCAATCCAGGCAAGTACCCAGTTGGGTTTTTTTTCTTATTGTTTTTGTATGCTACTGTTGTGGTTGAGGTTATATGTGAGCTAGGAAGGGCAAGTGTCAGTGTGGAAGGCAAATTCCATTTAAAGATTTATACCTTTTATGTCTTTTTTTTTGCCTAGACCTTAACATGACCATACTTCCTGTGTGATTTGCAAGGCCTTTGTCCCCAAGACCCTGAGCAGTCGTCTGGCTTCCCTGAATCTGTTTAGAGAACTAGCACCTTACGTGCTTAGTATGCGGCCCCATGGAAGGTGCATTGGGCCCTTTAGGTGAGCCAGTTATTAAGAAGACCAAGAAATCTACACCTGACTTACCTGCTGTGCTCCTCCAATTCCGGACATCTCTCCCCTGAGGTGGATATTGGCTCCAAGACCGTTTCGGAGTCAGTATCCAATTCTTCGGCGAGTACTGCAGTGGAGGCCGTGAAGGATCCTACTAGCACGTCCTTGGGGGATGCACAGATTTCCACTAAGGATGTAGATGGGGTACGCAGTCTAATTGTTTCTGAAGGCCTGCATGGCATTCCTCAAATCCTTGATCGCAAAGATGTCCCAAGAATAATGGAGTGCAGGCTGATGTCTGGTCCCTCATCCTTCCACCGCATGGATGTGCCACACAAGAAGAAGCAAAAAAGAAATAATCATTCTTCTCCTGTTTCCCAAGACCAGTCTGTGGATTGGCAAGCCTTCTCACAAGGGCTCTTTAATGTCTTTATGGCCCTGAGACAATATGTTGGGGTCTCTCTCCCTTCCCCCTTTTTTCTCACTTTCTCCACAGAAGAGGATTAGAGTTGAAGATTCATCTGATGAAGATGATTCCTGTTGGGATGAATTGTTGGTATACTCTGCTCAAATTTAATCTCCCTTAGGATATGCTTTCCCTGAAGGAATAAAGAGGAGGTGCCTACAGAGGACAGTGGCAAGGTAACAACAGAGGCACAGAATCAACACCTGCCTCTACATCAACACAGCCACAATGCCTTAGGCCTAAACCCGCCAACCAGGGAACACATAGCAGCTCCTCTAGGCGGTAGGCTCACCTGATTTTCAAAAAACTGGCACCACATAACAAAGGACAAGTGGATTTTACGAACCATAGATCAAGGTTACCGGTTCCACTTCCACACTTTACCAGTCAAAGGAATGCCAGACCTACCTCCAAACCTAAAACCAGAGACTCTACGACAGACAGTGGACTTGGCAACCATGAGAGCTGCGGAAAAAGTGCCATCAGCAGAGCAAGGAAAGGTTCTACTCCAGACTATTCCTAGTTCCAAGAAAGGAAAAAGTTGGAGACCAATTCTAGACCTGTCCACCCCTAAATACTTACATCATTGTCCCAAAATTCAAGATGCTGACCCTACAGCAACTTCTATGCTGAGCAAGGGTGTTGGCTGGTAACTCTAGATCTCAAGGAGGCATACCTGCACGTCCCAATTCGACCTATCTGCAGAAGATACCTCAGATTTCTTGCAGGATCAGAGCACTATCAATTCTCAGCATTGCCCTTTGGCTTATCTACTTAGGTATTCACAAAATGCCTGGCATCAGTAATCGCCCATTACGAACTACAGGGAATTCAAATTTATCCATACCTGGACGACTGTCTGATACAAGGGGACAACAAAGCAAGCTGACAACAGATTTACAAAGGGTCATTTACTTGCTTCAAGCACTGGATACAGTCAATTTACAAAAGTCAAGGCTGATACCATCCCAGACAAGGACTTTCCTGGGAGAATTGGACACAGTGGGCAAATGGCATTCTAACTACAGAAAAACAAAAGAACTCCCTCTTTACTTCTTGGCACTAACAAATCTGAACAAGTTAACAGCAAGAAAGGTACTGCAGGCCTTGGGTTTCATGGCATCATGCATAATCTTGGTTCCATTTGCCAGACTACATATGAGAAAGCTTCAGTGGTACCTAAAGAATTTATGGTCCCAACACACTAATACCATGCTTAAAACAGGAGTTCCTATGGTGGGCTCACGCATGCCAGTCAAACGAACCCAGACCATCACAACAGATGCTTCAGACCTGGGATGGGGGCATATGCTGGACAAATGCGTGCAGGATTGTGGACACAGGACCAACTTCACCTGCACATCAACCTAAAAATGCTGGCAGTAAAACTGGCAATCCAAAGTTCAGACCATTTCTCAAGGAAGGCCAGTTGATGATAAGGACAGACAACACCAGTCATGTGGTACATCAACAAACAAGGAGGCACTCATTCCTACCCCTATGCAGAATGACTTTGGAGCTGTGGACCCTGGCACTCAGCTACAACATCCAATTACAGGCAATATTTGTACCAGGAAAAGAAAACTCTCTAGCAGATATGTTAAGCAGGACTACATCGGATGTCCACGAATAGCAGCTGCACCGGACATCTTCAAGACCATCTCAAAGAAATGGGGAATGCCTCAGATAGATCTATTCGCATCACCTCTCAATCACCAGCTCAAAAATTCTGCACAAGGACATTCCACCCACTAGCATGGAAAGTGGACTAAGCTCTCTTCAGCTGGAAAGGACTAACAGCATATGCATTCCACCTCTTCCCTTGATACACAAAGTATTACTAAAAAATCAAGGAGGGCGTCCAAGGATAATCCTGATAGCTCCAAACTGGCCAAGACAGCATTGGTACCCACTGCTGAGGAGCATGTCTCGGAACAATATGTGGCCAATACCCCTGATGCCTTTGATGCTAACTCAGAACAACTACAGCACCATGCATCCAAACCTAAAAACGTTGCAACTGACTGCATGGAACATCACATAGCAGCTGCTAATCCGCAGCTTTCACAAAGAGTTAAAGACATTATTCTTGAAGCACGCAGACCTTCAACAAGAAGAAACTATGCTGGGAAATGGAAAAGGTTTGTCATTTGGAGCTCAGAAAGAGGTAAAGATGTATCAAACATAGATATGCCCAACATTCTGGAGTATCTGACCGAACTACTTCATTCAGGCCTGTCCTATTCCTCCATCAAGATTCATGCAGCAGCTATTTCAGCAGAATACAGCTTTGATCCACCTGTTTTTCACACCTTTGCTCAGGCAGTTCCTCAGAGGAATCAAGAATGTAAAACCTCCAAGGAAACCACCATTACCAGCCTGGGACTTGAACTTTGTGCTAGAAAAATTGACTCTATCACCTTTTGAACCAGCAGCAACAGCAGACCTGCAACACCTGTCATGGAAAACTGCTTTCCTACTGGCAATTACTTCAGCAAGGAGGGTTTCAGAACTACAGGCCTTAATGGCAGTGCAACCCTTCTAATCTTCCACCAAGATAGAGTGTCCATGAGGACTAATCTACATTTATGCCTAAGGTGGTATCCAGAGTGTCCTTAAACCAGGCAATCCACCTACCTACCTTCTTTCCCAACCCACAAAACAGAGGAAAGAATACTGCATACCTGTGGATGTACATAGACAGCTACGCTACTACTTGGACAGAACAAAAAATAGCAGAAAGACTGACCAACTTTTCGTAGCCTATGCAACAGGAAGGAAAAGCTATTTCAAACAGACAATCTCCAAATGGATAGGAAATTGCATACGATTCTGTTACTCCTTCCATGGAAAGCAAATTCCACAGAACATAAGACCTCATTCTACAAGGGCAGCAGCCACTACCACAGCCTTCTTCGAGGAGTGGCTACCAAAGACATTATTGATGCTCCTTGGCCCTCCGTGCATACATTTGCCAAGCATTATAATTTACCTCTATATTCCAGATCCCGAGCAGGGTTTGCCACTGCTGTACTGCAAGGGATCCTAAACACACCATAATCTACCTTTATCCTCCTCCCCTAGTTGGCTATGGTATTCTACCAGTTGTTATGACTGCAGATGCATCCATGAAGGACATAGTACAGTTTTGTACCTACCATAAATGTAGATGTCCGAATTGGATAACATCTGCAGTCAGATACCCTCCTTCCCTCTGTGGTACTTCTAGGGTGTTTACCCTTCTAATAGCTAGCTAGTGGGGGGACTTCTTTCATGGTGTATTTGTTTGTATTTATGTACATACATGCTTATTTTTGTGTTTACCTCTATCTTTTGGAAACATTGGCATCTATCCAAAATTTTTTAGCCTTCTAGAGGGCTTCTGACATCTGGGGCAAGAAACACTGAAGAAAATGGCGTCAGCTGATGCTTATACCCAAGGCCAACAGAGATGACGGTGAAGTGCGACATCAGCGAGCCGGACCCGGACTTTGGAATCGGCCGACTGGAAGGGCTGCCTGACGACAGGACAACCCAGTTGTTATGACTGCAGATGCTATCCAATTCGGACATCTACATTTATGGTAGGTACAAAACTGTACTTTTTTCCTTGTGGAAATACCTTTCTTTTTTTTATATAGACAGCAGCAAACAAGATCTGGGGATTCTTACTAGTGCATTGTGGGTCACCTACCTTGCCACGAGCCAACTTGGAGACTTGAGCTTTGCAATCAGTCAAGTCGGAGCCGAGGATCGGCTCCGAACCCATATGTAAGAATGAAGGGCAAGATGGACTACAAACATGGAACTTTAATGTGAGTACACAACTTCTTTTATTTCTAGCTTATGTAAGGACATGGACAGTTTATTCACATTCTGTAGCCAGGGACAGTCCCACAGTTGACTCAGACTTGCATTATTTTATGCCTGTTTCACAAGTATTCACAACTGCTATATGTTCACAGTGTGTACAGTAGTTTGTCAGTAGAAGCATGTCCAAGTTGCCTGTGAAGATGTCCTTCTGTTCATATGTTACAGTATTCATAACATGAGGAATTCCACCACTGGCTGACTCAAATGTCTGGCCAGTATACAAAAGCCTAAAGTTACTGTCAGAGTGCGTGTGACGTCAAACATGGAACGAGTCCAGCATCAGTTGTAAAATGACATTGCGTATAAGGCAGATGTCTGCACATACCAAGCCTCAGAACTTTACTGTTGCCAGTCAAAACGTCTTCTCCGGTCGTTTGCTTGTCAGAGAAGTTGTGGATTCCAATCCAGGCAAGTACCCAGTTGGGTTTTTTTTCTTATTGTTTTTGTATGCTACTGTTGTGGTTGAGGTTATATGTGAGCTAGGAAGGGCAAGTGTCAGTGTGGAAGGCAAATTCCATTTAAAGATTTATACCTTTTATGTCTTTTTTTTGCCTAGACCTTAACATGACCATACTTCCTGTGTGATTTGCAAGGCCTTTGTCCCCAAGACCCTGAGCAGTCGTCTGGCTTCCCTGAATCTGTTTAGAGAACTAGCACCTTACGCAGTTTAGTATGCGGCCCCATGGAAGGTGCATTGGGCCCTTTAGGTGAGCCAGTTATTAAGAAGACCAAGAAATCTACACCTGACTTACCTGCTGTGCTCCTCCAATTCCGGACATCTCTCCCCTGAGGTGGATATTGGCTCCAAGACCGTTTCGGAGTCAGTATCCAATTCTTCGGCGAGTACTGCAGTGGAGGCCGTGAAGGATCCTACTAGCACGTCCTTGGGGGATGCACAGATTTCCACTAAGGATGTAGATGGGGTACGCAGTCTAATTGTTTCTGAAGGCCTGCATGGCATTCCTCAAATCCTTGATCGCAAAGATGTCCCAAGAATAATGGAGTGCAGGCTGATGTCTGGTCCCTCATCCTTCCACCGCATGGATGTGCCACACAAGAAGAAGCAAAAAAGAAATAATCATTCTTCTCCTGTTTCCCAAGACCAGTCTGTGGATTGGCAAGCCTTCTCACAAGGGCTCTTTAATGTCTTTATGGCCCTGAGACAATATGTTGGGGTCTCTCTCCCTTCCCCCTTTTTTCTCACTTTCTCCACAGAAGAGGATTAGAGTTGAAGATTCATCTGATGAAGATGATTCCTGTTGGGATGAATTGTTGGTATACTCTGCTCAAATTTAATCTCCCTTAGGATATGCTTTCCCTGAAGAGGAATCAAATGGCACAGACACTCGAGGGGAGGATATTACCTTTGAGGAAACCACCATGAGGGAATTCTTTAACTCGTTCCCTCCAGTACAGCTCTTTTGAGTGTGTACCTTTAACTCCTAGTGGGTGTGGCCTGAGCCTTTAAAAATAGTCATCACCTTACAATTCTAACAAATACTCATTGACAGAGGTCAAATATGAATACAATTGTGTTTGCCATATGTACGCTTCAAGATAAAATATTCTGATATCTTGTATGTAGCATGGTTTTGGAATTATTAATGCAGGTATGAACAAGTAATATTTGACGCCTAGAGGAGCAGTAGGCGGTAACTGCAGATTCACCTGGAGGCGTCACTCGGATGTAATGAGGGCTTGCTCTCAGGTGTCAGAAATTCAAAAAAGGTATTGTGACCTTACTTTTCCATGTCCATCTGTAGTTCCTCCTGGGCTGCCAGCCTTTTTGGTCGCATTTTCTGCAGCCTCTTAAGTGTCCTGACTCCCTACCTCTTGCCCCAAAAAGGCCAGACAGGTTTTACAGTGTACCAGAGGATTGCAAATTCCTGTTTAAATGCACCTCTGCAGACACAGCAACAATTTCTGTGACTTCTGATAAGGCCTCTAAGATGTTGCCTGTTGCTTCCCTTCTCCCGTCAGACAAGGAGAGCAAAGTTAGAGAGGTTGGGGAAGAAAGTGTATACATCAGCCACTTTTGCCTTCAGAGCTATACATTACCAGACCCATATGGCCAAATATTCTTTAGTTCTTCTCTCTGATGCCATTAAGCTAATTTCTGAGCTTCCTGATTCTCCTACTAAGTCTCAATTATCCATGTTATCCATTCTGAGCTCTTCTGCTCAGTCTACATGTCATTCATTTAAGTGTAGCTACAATGCAGTGTAGGCATCTGCCAGAGCTGCTGCTTCAGGCTCTGTCCTCAGGCGGTACTCTTGGCTGAGACTGCAGCCTTTACCAGATGACATAAAGGCTAAAATTATGGATGCACCTCTAGACTCTAAGGCCTTGTTTGGCACTTCTGCTGTAGAACGTTAAGTCCTTGCAAGAAAAGGGAAAAGAGCTTCAAGATCTCAATCACATTTATGTGACACCAATTCCCTGATTTCAGAGGAACTATCCCTCAAACTCCTTTTGTAAGGAAACCATCCAGATCCCCTTCTTCCAAGGGTAAATGAGATGCTAGAAAGCAATACTCTGCCAAGTACTCTGTTTCTTCTCCTGACCTTTCTGAGCAAGCCAGCTAGTCTTTGACTACCAGCCTCTTTGCAACGAGACCCCTCTTTCCTTATGTCTTTCTCTGTCTCTCCCTACTTGGAAACAAATCACCCAGGACTCTTGCATCCTTTCCATTATTCTCCAAGGTTACTTCATGGTGTGGAAGACTCCATCTCCTTCAGGGTATTCCACTGCTCCCAAAAGAACATTTGGAATTCTTTCCCCAAGTCATTCACAGCCACCTTTCTCAGATTACCATTCAGGGGGTTCCACCTTCACATATAGGGAAAGGGTTTTATTCAAGGATGTTCCTGGTTCCCAGGACAAATGGTCCTTGGAGGTCATTCCTGGATTTATCCCATTTAAACACCTTTCTGAAGGTTCCCCCCTTTCGCATGCTGTTCTTGAGCACTCTACTTCCCCTCATTCTTCCTCGGGCCTACATGGTGTCTTTGGACATCAGGGATGCTTACCTCCAGATCCCTATTCATCCTCTGTTCAGGTAATTTCTATGCTTTACTATTGCTTTCTCACATTTTCAATTTTCTGCTTTGCCATTTGGACTTTCTGTGGCTCCAAAGGTCTTCACAAAACGCTTAGCTCCTGTCATAGCCTTTTGCAGACTACGGGGCATTCAGGTTTTCCCATACCTGGATGATCTTCTCCAGGCCCACTCTCCAGAAACTGTTCAAGAGAATCTGTTCTTCACAGTGTGTCTGCTGGAAAGTCTAGGTTTCACCATCAACTATCAAAAATCTACCCTTGTTCCTTCACAAGACCATGTCTTTCTAGGATGCAGAATACAGACAGACAAGATGTTGTTGGCTTCTTTACCTCCCCAGAAGATTCCCACTCTTACTGCCTACTTCCAGGCTCTCATCCCTCTTCATTCCCTGACTTCCAAGGAGTTTCTTCACCTCGTGGGTCTTATGGCTTCCACTATCCCCATGCTACCTCTAGCCAAACTGCAAATGAGGAAATTCCAGTGGTATCTCAGGTCATTATCGATGCAACATGCTCATCCATTGGATTTTTTTTATTCCCCTTCTTCCCTGCTTGAAAAAAGAACTGGACTGGCGGATTCAACAGGTTACCTCAAATCCAAGCCTACCCTTACTTCCACCCCTCCCCACCCAGGACCTGTTCATGGATGCTTCGGACTTGGGATGGGGAAGCAACCCTGGCATACTGGAAAGTTCAAGATGTGTGGTCTCCTTCCCAAAGGAGGGAACACATAAACACGAGAGAGGAGAGCACTTATTTTACTCTCTTCTTCTTCCAGGTGCCCTAAAGTGGGTCACAGACAATGCCACAATCATTTGGTATGTCAACAAGCAGGGAGGGACAAAGTCTTCTCTCCTGCGCAGTCTAGCTCTCCACGCTTGTGAGCTGGCTACTAAATGTCAACTAACCCTTCAGGTAGTTTATATTCCTTCCATTCAAAATGTTGTAGCAGACACATTGAGCAGGTCCATGACTCAATACCACAAATATATGTTAAACAGGGATGTGTTTCTGGACATTGTCCACTGGTGGGGTATGCCTCAGGTAGCTCTCTTTGCCTCCTCTATGAACAGACAGCTTTCAAAGTTTTGTGCCAGAGTTTCCCATCCTCTGGCATGGAAGGTAGGCACCCTATCTTTCTCCTAGAAGTGGATGTTTCTGTATGCATCCCCCCCCCCTTCTCGCTTCTCCAAAAAGTCCTGTTGAAGATCCAACAGGAACAACCAAAAATCTTGGTGACTCCTTTTTGGCCAAGACAGCATTGGTTCCCCCTTCTGCATTTATCCAAGGGCAGTCATCAAAGTTACCTCACAGAGTGTACCTACACACACAGGCCGAGAGATGGTCTAATACATCCACAGATGTCAACCCATCAGCTGACTCTGGGTAATAAGGTTTTCACTCTTTTAGACACCTTTTCTCTGAGGACATGCTGCAAGTACTGCAGGAGGCCAGAAAACCGAATACTAGGAAATCCTACATTTCAAAATGGAAAAGTTTTTCCATCTGGTGTCTTTCTAAGGACCTACAACCACTCTTGGTTGATGTCCTTTGTTTCACTGTTGCAGTCATCACATTTGGGTTATCCTGCCAGGGGTAGCCCTCAGTCGGCCCGAATACCAGAGGCTTGGTATCTCTGTGTTGGTTGCTGTCGCTCCAGGACTGATGTCAGGTAATCAGTGGTAAAAAAAACAGGCAGCTGACCCATGACTTCAGTCTTTCTTGCCAAGGAGCCCGAAGCAGAAGCAGTTCACACGAGTGCTGGTCGGCCGCTACCTGAGTTTTCGTTTCCGAATTGAAGTTGAAGTCTTCTAAAGCTTAGTACCCCATTGGGAATCCTTTTTCTTGCTCTAACCGATGTCAGAAAAAGTCTCACCTGTGGAAAGCAAATACCACACCGAGACTTCCATTCTTGTCACCTGTTTAGGCCCGGACAACGACGTCCCCCACTGTCGCTTTTGTGCTTTGTTCAATGCCAGAACTGTATGTCATCGGGCCCTTATTGTAGCTAGATATGTTCGCTCTCTGTCCTCTAATTCCGATATGGCTTGGGTAAGCCATCAGACTACCGATCTTCCAAAAAAAGTAAGGATAAAGACAGATGCATACCGTACAGGTCCAAAATGGCCGACTATGCTTCCACTAAGTTAGTTGTCAGTTCTCCGGTCCTCAGTGAGGCGCTTTTGCAGCCCCTGATGCCTGCTTCTGTGGATTTGCAGGCCACTACCAAGACCCCTTTCGGAGTCCGGTATGCCATGAGACTTCTTCAATTAAGGATTCTGCAGATGTCTCTATCTTGTATGGGTCCGGAGCCTCTGAGCAAGCACCAGCGTCCGAGGAAGTACTTCACACTACCGATACTCTACACAGACTGACTACTTCTTTCGCGTCTTCAGTTCTTTCTAAAACTACTGAGTTTCTAAGGCCCAGGGTACAAACCACACCCAAAAAATAGACGACCCAAGCTCAGGCACGTGCTTCCTTGCCTCAATCTCAAATGCTTAAAGCAGCGGAAGACCTTATTATGCTTATTAGGGGAAGCCAGGCTACCCCTTCCAAATGAAAGAGACTTGTCCCCAGTAGTTTTATCTGAACAAGAGTCCGATGATTCTGATGCATCTGAATATGAAGATATGCAACCCCTCCCTGCTTATGAGGATTCTGATGCAGAGGAATCCATTCCTTCTGCCTCTCCACCAGAGGATTTTTCATTTGGGGAAACCCTTCATTCATAGGTTCATAGGTTGGTACTAGGCTATCAGCCCTAGGGCCTATACAAGCCTAGCCATAACAATTCCCTGGCTATTTCTTCCCACATTATTTACTTTCCTGGACCCCTGTCTAGCAGGCGACTAGCGTGATCCCTGGGGTGAATTTCCTTTCTCCCATCCAATCGTCAAGGTTCCTCTTGAAGAGGTCCAAAGAGGCACTCTGCTTGACATGTATGGGCAATCTGTTCCAGAGTCTGGGGAGTCTCTGGGTCAGGAACCTATCCCTCCAGCATGTTTCGTTTATTGTGATGACAAGGTTTAGATCCCTGGAGCGTGTAGCTCTGAGGGATTGGGATTTCTTTAAGTGTAGCATGTCCAACAGCTCTGGGTTTGACATGGCCTTGTATGTTAAGCAGAGATCGCCTCTGAGTAGACGATATGCGACAGAGTATAGCTGGAGTTTTTTAAGGCGGTCAGCGTAGGCATCTGCTTTAGGCCTGTGATTCTTTTAGTGAGGTATTTCTGAGGCCTTTCCAGTTGTTGCAGATGTCTTGAGAGGTACATACCAAATGGAGCGTTGTATTCTATAATACATCTACTATAATACATGGGTCTAATGAGGGATGAGTACAGTGGGACAATGACCTCCTTTTTTCTGGATGAAAAGCCCTTCGTGATGAGGTGTGCCACATAGAAGGATTTCCTGACTGTTGTGGCGATGTGGTTATCGAAGGTGAGACCACTGTCCACCTGTGTCCCTAAGTCTCTTATCACACTTTCTGTGTTTAGTGTACTGCCACCTATATGGTAATTCATGGATACATGTTTTTTCCCAAAGGGGATAACAATACATTTCTTGGCACTGAGCTTGAGCCCATGGCTCTGGCACCAAGCATCTGTTTCTGTAAGGCCCTTTTGTAGAGTATCCACATCATTTGGGGATTCAATAATGGCTCCCAGTTTGCAGTCATCTGCAAACTTTGTTAGCCAGAAGAGTCCCTTAGTGTTGACCTGTACTTCAGAGAAGTAGATGCCAAACAAGAGTGGCCCCAGGACTGAACCCTGAGGTACTCCACTTGTCACTTGTCTGGAGCTGGATTTGGAGTCGGCTACTTTTACAGTGTGGGTTCTATCAGTAAGCCATTTAGCAACCCATTGGGTGACATAGGGATTAATGCCCAACTTAGTAAGTTTATCTATGATTCCAGAGTGAGGGATGGTGTTACAGGCCTTGGCAAGGTCTAGATAGGCTGTGTGGACCACCTTACCCTTGTCCATGGCTCTGGAGACTGATTCAAAGAAGTCAATCAGGTTCAGGAGACAAGATCGGCCCTTCACAAACCCAAACTGGGTTGGGGTCCAGTGTTTGAAGGTTGCCAATGTCTTTATTTATAAGTTCCATGATAATACGCTCCATGGCCTTGCAGATAAGGCTTGTCAGACTGATGGGACGGTAGTTTCCGGGATCCAAGGTGGATCCCCCCTTGTGGATTGGGATAACTGTAGCTCTGCGCCACTCAGTGGGCACGAAACCTGAGGTGAGGCTATGATTAAACATGACACTTAGGTGAGGTGCCAGTTCATATTGTAGTTCATGTAGTACACAGCCCGGGATGTCATCTGGTCCCATGGATGCTGTATTCTTGGCTTTAGAGTGCATTTTGTACCTGTGTGGCCGTTATTACTGGAATTTGGCAATCTTCCGGTATTGAGATGGGCCATTTAGGGGGTGAGAGGGGGTGAAGTTGGCACTGAATCGATCTGCCAGGATATTGGCAATATCCTTCGGATCAGTATATTTAATGCCATTCTGTTTTAGCTCAGAGCAGATCTGAGCATTGCCATTTAGATTCTTGACAGTTATAGAATGCTTTGTGGTTGTCTTTGGAATCTTTGGCAATTTTATTTTCGTAACTAGCTTTGGAGGTTTTTATGAGGCATTTCAGTTTCTTACTGAGGCTAGTAAGGGAGTTTTTTGCATCCTGGGATTTTCCTCTTTTCTGCTAAAGTTTCTTCCTTTTGTTGTAAAGTTTGTTTATGGCAGGGGACCACCAGATTGGCTTCCTTTTTTTGGATGAGAGCATTTTGGTTCTATTTGGGATGGCACGATTCATGCATGAGTGGATGTGCTCGTACAGTGCCTTAGTGTAGGATTCAGCAGTTGAACTTTCAGTTCCCGTCTGCATGGGTGTCATGAAGTTTGTCACTTCTGACTTGAGTAGCATGAAGTTGGCTTTGGAGAAGTTTTTTATGGTGGTTTCTTTACTGGGGGGGGGGTGGGGGGGGGTGTGGATGTTAAGGGTGATTAGCTTATGGTCAGACCTGACTAACGAGGGGGTGACCATAGGTATGGAGCATTGATTTCCCATGTTGGTAATGACCAGGTCTAGGATATTGGAGCCCCTGGTGGGACTATGGATTAGTTGATCCAGGGCGTTGGAATTTATGAATTCCAAGAACCGTTGTGCAAAGGTGTTGGGACATGAGTAGTTTTCCCAGTTAATGGCAGGGTAGTTAAAATCACCCAGTATTAGGGTGTTTGGTTCTATCTTAATATTTTCTTTAAGGGAGCATTTCCAGTGGGAATGTTAAGACTATCCACAGTCAAAAAAGAGATTCGGGGAATTCTTAGATTTACTACAGCACAGACCTTTGGCCGTTCCTCCTGTCCTGGATGTTGTGGATGATGTTTTTATGGAATCCAGTTTGTCTCCTAACACCCTTCCTCCTGCTCCCAGGAAACCTGACTGGTATTTACAGAATCCCTGACTCTCACAAATTTCTTTTCAAAAATCCTACTGCTGACCCAGAGGTCATCTCTCAAGGACCTAAAGAAATTAAAGCAACTTCAGCTAAGAATCCCACCCCCGCAGATAGGGATTCTTGAGCTTTAGACAGATGGGGTAAAAAAGTATACACCTCTGCTACTCTTGCTATTGGAGCATTAAATTGTCAGTTCCACATGCTGAAATATCAGCAGCATACCATGGAACTCCTCAAACAAAAAATATCTTCCTTTCTTGCTTGTGCAGAAAATAAAGAATTACAAGAACTAATACATTCTGCAAGTCAAGTAACTAAGCACACCTTGCAATGTGGCATTGACACCCTAAAAGCATCTTGCAGGGCAAGCAGTCACTGGTTCTGTCCTTAGAAGGCATGCTTGGCTTAAGGAACAGACCTTGCCAGACCATGTCCAATCCAAATTATTGGATGCACCATTGAACAAAGACAACTTATTTGGCACCAAGGCAGAAGAGGTCTTAAAAAAGATGGAAGAAAAAGCTAAATCTATGCAGACAGACTTCTTACAGGTCCAGCCTCCGAGGTTCAGTAGGCATTGCCCCTCCAAGCACTGGTCCTTTCCTGCCCCCTCCAGGCCAGCTCAACCCAGACCCAGGGGAAGCAGAACCCCCTCAGACAGCAGCCCCAGGGAATGCAGAGATCTAAGAAATGGAGTTCTTCCTCTTCAAAAACAGGGAGTGCAAAGCCACCCCCTTATGGTAAGAACTCACATTGACTTTACACCTCCACCCCTTACCTCTGCCTACCTGCTGACTGAGGGCTAGCCCTGGCAGGATAACCCAAACGTGATGACTGCAACAGTGAATACACCCGAACATCTACATTTATGGTAAGTGTGCACAACTGTACTTTTTCTGTTGAAGAGTGGATTGTCATACTCTACTGAAAGATGAGCTTTTACTGAAATCTCTGCTTGTCTGCCTATGATTATTGGCTTCAAGGTTGGAAGTTAAACTTTTCCTGAAAGGCATCCTTCATATCAGATGACCAAGGAAACTAGTTCCTCCTCCTTGGTATCTAAATTTTGTTGCAGAGAAACTTACTGTGGTCCCTTTTGAACCAACAGTTTCTTCTTCTCTGTGCATTTGGAAAACAGTTTTTGCGGCCATTACTTCAGCCGGAAAGGTCTCCGAACATCAGGCACTTATGGCCTCTTCCCCCTTTTCCTATTTTCCACAGAGATAGGGTTTCTGTGCGCACCAGCACCTCCTTCATGCCCAAGGTGGTGAATGAATTGTCACTTCTCATTACAGCCGAGTGCACCTCCAGGCATTTCTGCAGTTAACTCCTACTGATGCCTTTAATCATCAAATATTGCTAGTTCATATTTGCATTAATTCCAAAACCATGCTACATGCAGAATATCAGATTTCATCTTAAAGCATACATGATGACAAACACAGTTGTATTAATATTTGACATCTGTGTAATGCAGCTAAAGAGATATTCAATATTTGTATAGTGCTTGTATTGTAATTTTCATTTCTCTAAACATCTCATCATTCAAATAATGCAGACAGCACTTCATAACCTCATGTGAAGGCTCACAGTTGTATGAAGAAAATCCTGTTTGGCAGTATGTCTTGCTTGAATAGTTACTGAGATATCATAAGCTGTTTGTATAACATTACAAAATTAATATTTGCTTTCTTTATTTTGGTTTATAAAATCAAATTTAAGGCATCAAAACTGAATTCCACAAATGTAAAGATTAATTTATTCATTAACAGTTTTCTAGTAATGCTTACAGATTCAGAGAAATGAGTATTTGTTTGAACTATAAGGTGATAACTTTATTTTTTTAATGGCTCAAGCCGCACCCACTGGGTGTTAAAGGTACACACCCAAAAGTTCTGTACTGGAGGGAATGCGTAAATCAATCCAATAATCTGTCCACCTTTTTTATATCTCCACAATCCTCGAGCGAAAGGATTTTAAACACCTTGGATGTGCATAGCCAACTCAGATTTTATTTAGACAAAACCAAGCCTGTTAGGAAATCTGGTTGCCTTTTCATTTCCTATAACCCTAGGGCCCTGGGCAGGCCTGTTTCCAAGCAGACTGTCACCTCTTAAATTTCTAAATCTATTTCCTTTTACTATGTGTTTCATGGGAAAACTCTTGCATCCACAGTAAAGGCTAATTCCAGTAGAGCTGTGTCCTCTTCGGTGCTTTCTTCAAAGGACTGGACACTTGCTCTATATCAGAAGCAGCTACCTGGTCTTCTGTTCATATTTTCACAAAACACAACAATATGGATGATATCTCCATGTCTAGAGCTGGTTTTCCAAGGGCTATTCTGCAGGGGTTTGTAGAGTGTGTGACTGCCCCTCTGCCCAGTCCTTCTTTTGCATGAGCTTTGGTATTCTTCCTCCTGTTCTGAATATTGCAACATATGAATAGAAGGATATAGAGTAGTTGTCTAAAATCTTACCATAACCATAGATGTCCTTCTTTTCTATATGTTGCAGTATTCTTCCACCCCCCCCCCACCCCCGCCTTCCCCCTGGTGCTTGCCTGATATGCTGGTTGTGTGTTTCCTCACTTAGGCTGTGGGTTCTTCTTGGTGCATTCAGTTCTGAAGCTTGGTGTGTGCTGACATCCACCTTATACTCAATGTAATTTTATGACTGATGTTGGGACTAGTGTGTGTGATGTCGCATATATCTTATAGTAGCTTTAGGCTTGTGTGTGACGTTGCATATATCTCATAGTAGCTTTAGGCTTTTGTATACTAGCCAGATGTTCGAGTCAGCCGGAGGCACACCCCCTACCCTCTGAAAGAGAGTCAAGAGCATTAGAGAGATGGGGAAAAAAGGTTTATACATCTGCTAATCTTTCTGCCAGGGCATTAAACTGTCAATTCCATATGATACAGTACCAGGAATATTTGTTAGATCAGCTGAATAAAAAGCTTTCTTCACCTGAACCTTTAGACCGTAAGTCCCTTCAGGATTTGGTACACAACTCTCAGCAGGTCAGTAATCATTTCTTAAAATGTGGCTATGATGCACTGGAGGCTTCATTTCGATCAGCTATGACTGGGGCAGTAATTCGAAGGCATGCCTGGCTAAAAGAGCAATCCTTACCAGACCATGTCAAGGCTAAACTCCTAGATGCTCCAATGGAGAAACAAAGTTTATTTGGCTCCCCTGCACAGGAGATTCTAAAGAAAGTGGAAGAAAAAGAAAAATCTGTGCAAACAGTAAAGGATTTTCTGCAGGTCCAACCTCCGAGGTTCAGCAGAAACTGGCCTTCAAAGAATTGGTCCTTTCCAGACACCTCCAGAGCACAGAGGGGCAGGAATAGGCGCCCAGAGGAAGAGGTCAATCAAAGGGTGCCTACAGGGTCGCCAGTGGCAACCTGCCAACCAGAGGAGTACTGCCACAACTGCGACTACAACCACTTCCACAGGACAGACACAATGACTTGACTCTGATTCCGCCTACCAGGGAACAACTGGAAGCACCCTTGGGTGGAAAGTTGGCTCTATTCTCAAAAAACTGGCATTGCATTACAAAAGACAAATGGACATTGCAAACAATAGACAAAGGATACAGGTTTCACTTCCACACTTTACCAAGAAGGAACGGATGCCAAACCTACCACCAAACCAGAAGCCAGAGGCTTTAAGGCAAATCAACAATTTACTTCAGATGAAAGCAATAGAAAGGGTACCATCTATGGAACAAGGCCAAGGATTTTACTCCAGACTATTCCTTGTACCAAGAAAAGAAACCCAATGGAGGCCTATTCTCGACTTGTCCACACTAAACACATATCTCATTGTGCCAAAATTCAAGATGCTGACCCTACAGCAACTTCTTCCCATGTTGGGCAAGGAGTCTTGGCTGGTGACTCTAGATCTCAAGGAGGCATACCTGCACATCCCTATTCGACCAGATTGCAGAAGACACCTCAGATTTCTTGCAGGATCAGAGCATTATCAATTCTCAGCATTGCCCTTTGGCTTCTCTACTGCACCCAGAGTATTCACGAAATGCCTGGCATCAGTAATTGCACATTGCAGGCTTCAGGGAATTCATATCTACCCATACCTGGACGACTGCCTAATACAAGCGGACAACAAGACAAAACTAATAAAGGATTTGGCCTATGTCATACACCTGTTACAGGCCTTGGGATACACAGTCAACATCCGGAAGTCGCCTTGGGATACACAGTCAACATCCGGAAGTCAAGACTAGTGCCATCCCAAAGGATAACATTTTTGGGTGCAGATCTGGATACAACAACTCAGATGGCTTTTCTCACAGAAGAAAAACAAAAGCAACTCCCAGTCTACTTCATGGCTTTGACAAAACAAACTCAGCTTACTGCAAGGAAAGTCCTGCAGGCCCTGGGTTACATGGCATCCTGCATAATCTTGATCCCACATGCCAGGCTGCATATGAGGAAATTACAATGGTACCTAAGGAATGTATGGTCTCAACACAGACAGTCTAGAAACCATGATTCCAATCATTCCATGCCTGAAAAAGGAATTCCTGTGGTGGGCTCAAGCCTGCCAGTCCAACAAGAGGGTTGCCTTTCAACAAACCACAACCAAGGCAGACCATCACCATGGACGCCTCAGACCTAGGATGGGGAGCACACATGGAAGACAACTGTATCCAAGGCCTATGGTCTCAAGACCAGCTGAATTTGCACATAAACCTAAAGGAGATGCTGTCAGTGAAGCATGCAGTCGAGGCATTCAAATCATTCCTCCAGCAAGGACATCTGTTGATAAGGACAGACAATACCACAGTCATGTGGTACATAAACAAACAGGGAGGCATGCATTCCTACCCTCTATGCCGGATGGCAATGGATCTGTGGAACCTAAGCCTGAATCTCAACATCCAACTGCAGGCCAAATTCGTACCAGGAAAAGAGAATTCACTAGCAGACAGCTTAAGCAGAACTACCACGGATGCTCACGAATGGATGCTGCATCCAGACATCTTCAAAATCATAACAGACAAATGGGAAATGCCAGAGATAGACCTGTTCGCCTCCCCTCTCAACCACCAACTGAAGAAATTCTGCTCAAGAGTATACCACCCACAAGCCTGGAGGGTGGACTCCCTCTCTTTCAGCTGGAATGCCCTAACAGTGTATGCTTTTCCACCTCTCCCATTGATGTACAAAGTTCTACTGAAGATCAGGGAAGAACAGCCAAAGGTGATACTAATAGCTCCAGACTGGCCAAGGCAGCATTGGTATCCACTACTGAGAAGCATGTCTCGGACGAACTCATGGCCTCTACCCCTATGGCCTCTACTTCTAACGCAGAACAACTTCAAAACCCTGCATCCAAGCTTGAAAACACTGCAGCTGACTGCCTGGAAAATTGCTTAAAACAAAACCAAACGGTCTTATCTCAGAGGGTCAAGGACATTATCCTGGAGGCTCGCAGACCCTCCACAAGGAAGACATACTCAGCTAAATGGAAGAGATTCCTCATTTGGAGCGCATCAAAGGGTACAAATGTCACACTGGCAAACCTAGCACACATCCTAGAATACTTAGCAGAGCTATTCCACAATGGCCTGTCCTATTCTTCCATTAAGATTCATGCTTCAGCAATTTCAGCAGAGTACAACATGGATCCACCTATCTTCTCTCACCCTCTTCTCAGACAATTTTTAAGAGGGATCAAAAATGTAAAACCTCCAAGGAAACCCCCTCTGCCTGCATGGGATCTCAATTTTGTGCTGGAAAAGTTAACACTACCCCCTTTTGAACCAGCAGCAACAGCAGACTTACAGTTCTTATCTTGGAAAACTGCTTTCCTTCTAGCAATTACTTCAGCAAGAAGAGTATCCGAGTTACAGGCACTGATGGCAGTGCAGCCTTTCTTTATTTTTCACCAGGATAGAGTGTCTCTGAGAACCAATCCTACTTTCATGCCAAAGGTGGTATCCAGGGTATCCTTGAACCAAGCTATTCATTTGCCTACGTTCTACCCTAACCCACAGAACAAGGGGGAAAAACTATTGCACACCTTGGATGTACACAGACAACTACGCTACTATCTGGACAGAACTAAAACCAGCAGAAAAACTGACCAACTTTTGGTAGCATATGCAACTGCAGTGCAAGGAAAAGCAATTTCCAAACAGACAATTTCAAAATGGATAGGAAATTGCATTCATTTCTGCTACTCTTTTCATGGCAAGACGACAACTGAAAATATCAGGCCTCACTCCACAAGAGCCACAGCCACCACTACAGCTTTCCTACGAGGGGTGGCTACCAAGGACATTTTAGAAGCTGCTACTTGGAGCTCCGTGCATACCTTTGCCAAGCATTACAATCTACCTTTATACTCCAGATCCCGAGCAGGGTTTGCAACTGCAGTTCTACAGGGGATCTTAACTACACCATCCTTCTCTTAGTACCTCCTCCCCCAGTTTGGCTATGGTATTCTACCCATATGTTATGACTGCAGATGCATCCTTGAAGGACATAGTACAGTTTTGTACCTACCATAAATGTAGATGTCCGATAGGTATGCATCTGCAGTCAGGATTACCCACCCTCCTCCCCCTCTGTGGTATTCCTAGGGTGCTTACCCCTCTTTCAGCTAGCTGGGGGAATCTATTATGGTGTATTTGTTTGTTTGTACATATATATGTATATAATTTGCTACTGTTTGGAACTTTTCAGCATTTATCCAAATTTAGCCTCCCTAAAGGGGCACCTGGCATCTGGGGCAAGAAACACTGAGGGAAATGGCGTCGGCTGATGCCTTTATACCCCAGAAGCTATGATGTCGGGGAAAGTGCGACATCAGCCGAGGCCAGACCCAGACTTTGGAATCCAGCCGACCGAAGGGCTGCCTGAGGCAGGACAACCCATATGTTATGACTGCAGATGCATACCTATCAGACATCTACATTTATGGTAGGTACAAAACTGTACTTTATGAATACTGCAACATATAGAAGAGAAGGACATCTGTCGTTATGGTAATACTTTACACAACTATTTTTCACTTTATCTTTTGATTCTGCCTTTTGCCGCACTTGCAGAACTCTAGTCCACCTCTGGGTGTGTGCCGTTTACCTCATTTCCTGTTTTCTCCCTGGCCATCTCCTTGAATGTTTGAACTGTTGCTTGAACTTGAGTTAGCTGAATCATAGTTGAGGCTTTATCCTTGTAGACAGTGAAGCTGGCTGTATCCAGGATGTTATTGCAGTCATGTCCAGAAGTTGTCATTTCAAGTCTGACTAGATGTTTATAACATTTCTGTTTGGCATACTTCATGTCCGGGATACTCTCAGCTCTTTCTTTGGGCATATTATTGAGTAGCAGGGTTTAATTTTTGACGGTGATTAGGTTTGCTTCATTCTGGCACTCTGGTCAGTTTGTCCTGGAATTGTCACCGTTTGCAGATCTTATTCATTCTTTAGTACCCAGATTTTAATGAATTATTTTTAACATTTATTTACCTATTTATTTGTGTGTGTTGACCTGGAAAGCCCATCTGGGTAGAGACCCTTCTCAGTGGAGGGCCATGGAAAAAGCTCAAAAAAAAAAGGGGAGGGGGGACAGCAAAGCTGTTACGATCAGTCAAGAATAGAAAGGAAGAGCAGTTTTTACACACAAAGTCCGTAAAGGTAGTTAATATTTATAAGCAAAGCAAGACTGATTATATGACATGGCTGTCTTCCCAAGAGTGTTTGAAGCTGTGGTGTTTTATACATCTAGGTAAGGCTACTGCAGAAGTGATTAAAGGATGAGCATATGTAGTTGTGTAAGTAAACTTTACCATGACAGCATATGTTTGAATGATCACTGCTGCAGTATCCTCTCCCTCCATCCCCTTATTTTGTGTATGATTTTTGTTTGCCAGGTTGAGGAAATTGTGTACGTAGTGCTGACCTCCTTCACAGCTCTAGCATCCCTGTTTCAGTTGGCATGAAAGCTCTTGAGGGTTTTATGCCCAGACCTTTGATTTTCCCCAGCTCTGTTAGAGATCTCAATAGTCTGGGCATGTGGAAGATGCCCTTAAACTTTGGAAGCTTTCCTGATGTTGTATCCTAGGCATGCTATAACCCATTTAGCTAAGTCTAGTACATCAGTGATCATTCAAACATCTACTGTTATGTTTACCTACCAAAGTGTACTTTGTTAGGCTTAACTACACAATTACACTTCAGGCAGAGGCTGACGGTGCTAGGGTATTAGAATAGTAACACCAGTCACCAAGAGCTGTTACTGTATCAATGTCTAATGCAATGAGAAGAGAGCACTTTTGGGAGATGTTTTGAGCAATTCTGGAAGACGTTTTAACTGATCATTGTGGGGAACTCGGCACAATTTAAAGAGCACCAATGGCCACACTGTTGGGGCAATTATAAATATCTTAAGACAGCATCATCCTGATCAAAGACCTCTCTAATTTTAACTTTAAACATTTAAAAGGCATGTTTTACAGTGTTTGATACTGTGTATGCATGGAAAATAGAAGTAAATTGTTTCATCATTAGTTTAAAAATATGTAATTTCTAACCCTGTAATCATGTTTCTAATTTGTAGTTGTCATGTTTTTAGTAAAACCATTCTCTTATCGTATAGGCAAAAGAAATCCAGTGCATGCTTTACAAACATTGTCTAATACTCCTGCAGTGTGTCCACATAAGCTAAGCTAGAGGTTGGTGTTAATTTAATGGCTAGTGCTGTCAAACAGCATTTTCATAAACCATAATTGCATTGGGCAAAGAAATGTCAGAACTCAGTAAACATAATGCTGAGAGTTTTTTGTAAGGACATTGCACTTTCCTTTGTTAAAAGAACAAATGATGTGTGACGTTTAAAGGGGAATGTTTGTAGGATGTATGCTGGGATGTGGTCGTTACTGAATTACTTACGTTCACCTCATCTTTATACGTACAGTCTTTTAATCCTATGTTATGCAACAGGATATTTAAAAGGCTTATATGAAGTCATTGTGTAGGAATGCCTTGGATCCATTCAGCATGCAGCTCCTATTTGGTGTGTAGCTCAAGTAACGTAGTCTTTCACAGTTGTTTACCTAGATCATGATAAAATCAGAACTTTTACCTGATCATTTA